>NC_137027.1:9345149-9565149 GCF_032717465.1 Coenobita brevimanus
TCTTCCTAATTAAACCTTCGAAGCCTTACCACCTTCCTGACGTTAGCTAATCAGCCTAGGTAATCTAACTCGAAAGCAGATCCTATGGGGGTGTACTATCAGGATATGTGCAAGGGTTATTTTGGACAGTTAAAAATATATATAAAAGTTTTCCCCACGAACAAGAACAGGAAAAGAGTCAGTAATTGTTGATCTCATTTACCTCGCTACACAGGTTGAAGTTGACGTGGATAAATATACTATTTTTAATATATAATGGCTCAGTACTGGGAATTTTTCACTAATGTGCGTTTTTCAGTTGCAGTTTCTGTGTGTGTGTGTGTGTGTGTGTGTGTGTGTGTGTGTGTGTGTTTTGCTGCATATGGTACATCGATTAGCTTTGGATTTTTGTGGTAAGGTGATGAATTGCATAGACTCCTCACCTCAAATCTCAGCTTGGGAAAGGAAAAACTCTTTTACGCTATTCTTCTCGCCGACCAGTTACGCATCAACATGGCAAAGTAAGGTTCACTCCCCTCTAGTGGCGATCAGGCAGTGGAAAAAAAAAAAAAAGAAAATTTAGTAAAGAAATATACACTCTACTGCGCTTGAAATACACCTGAGTATTAGTCTCCATGAGTAAAAATAAATAAAAGAGGGAAATAATTAAACAAATACATGAACTTAGGATAGAAGTCTGTCCGTCGTATGGGTACCGCAAGTGAACATCAGGAAGCAATGGACTAAATATTTATCAGTAAAATAAATGAGTCTCTAAGGTTATGATTACCTGAGCATGAATCTTCATATGTTGTAAAAAAAAAATGCATGGGAATTCAGTAAAGTGGCCGGTCAATCGTGTGTGTGTGTGTGTGTGTGTGTGTGTGTGTGTGTGTGTGTGTGTGTGTGTGTGTGTGTGTGTGTGTGTGTGTGCCATAAGTGAACAGCAAGACGGTAATATCTCGAAAGTAGTTGAGAATGTGGTCTCCATTTGTCAGTGTTGGGCAAGACAGGCTCCTGGGGATTCTTTATAAGACGACAACGCCAACCTATGATTTCCCGGCGAATTTATGTGGTCCATAAGGCGACACATAATGTTTTATGGAGGGCGCTCGATAAATCAAGAGTTTATGCCCCCTCGCGGATGTTGTTGGTGAGCTCGGCTGAGTGATAAGTCGGCCCGCATTACCCGAACGCGAGCCAAAATTTACGCCAGTTTCACACGAGAACATTACAAGGACGTGAACGTAGCACCACCTTCTTGAATACGACCGTGTGTTTTTTTTTTTTTATTAATACTTATTTTCTTGGATTCCCATGTTTTTATGAGGTTCGGTAATTTCGAAGACTGTACAGGGACGGGAAGAGAGCATTTATTACTTTCTTTCTCTCTTTCCTTTCTTATTTCTCTTTCTCTCCATCCTCCTCCTTTTTCTTCTTCCTCAGTATCCAGAGACGAGAAAAATCACTTCCTTCTTGAACCTGGCAAGCACAATTGACATCCATACAGGTGTTATTAGTGAGTTCGGTAGAGTGATAAGTCAGCTCACATTACTCCGTTCTCTGACCATCGACTTCTCACCCATCACACGACAGTATTACAAGGACGAAGTTATAGCATTTTTTTCTGTCTTTTTCCTCTCAGTTTCTTTCTTTTTCCTTTTTCTGTCTGCTTTCTTCCTTTCTTTCTGTCTTCTTTTTCTGTTTCTTTTTCTGCTTCTTTTCTATTTTCTTTCTTTCTTTCTACAGGATTACAAGAACGGGAACATAACACTGCCTACATCCATCCGACCAGCTCATTTATATAATAGCATCAAAATATCACTGCTTTCAATTTTATCTTCTAACACACCAGACATAATTTCAAAGTTGAGTGGAATCAAGTGGAGGTTGCAAGAATAACTAAACACGTCATCCTGCAAAAAACAATCTTTCATAATCATCATCATCATCATCATCATCATCATACGGCACTTTCTTGCACTTGGCCAGAGGAGTTTGCTGCGTATATCAAAAGGTCACGAGCGTCGAAAGAAGATTACAAGGAGTGGAATATTGAGCAGCACCATCTTACTTCCCCTTTAGTCAGAAAAAAAATATATATTTTACTCCTGCTATCTCATTGTATTGTGTTTATGTTTTGGGGAGATTTTGGAACTGGAGGGGTTAGATAAAGCCTTCATTAATCCCTTCACCGTGAGCTATAATGTCATTTAAAAATCGTCTGGGTTGGATTTCCAACAGTAATTTTAAAGCTGAATAAAATCATCTGGTTGAATATCCGTGCTAAAGGGGTTACACCATTAATCTCTCCAGTGTTAGATGTAATTTCGAAGCTGAATAAAATCGTCTGGTTGAATGTTCGAAGTAGAGGGATGAGATACAGCTTTCATTAACCCCTTCTCTCCTAAACATCATTTAGAAGTTGAGAAAAATCGTCTTTTTTGACATTTTGAAGTACAGGTGTGAAGTACTGCAGTTATTAAGCCCTTCGCTATTATATATCCTTCCTAGGCTGAATGAAATCGTCTGGAGGTAGGAATAATAATAAAAAAAAAAAAAAAGTACATAAATTACTTCCTTACTGAACCCAGCGCAGCGCAATTTCGCACACTACTCCCCGCAGTCACGAGGGTGGGCAATTTTACGCTGCAAGATTACAAGGAGGCGAATAAAGCAGCACTACCACCTTCTTGAACCCCACGGCGAGGCAATTTGGTCCGTATGGTGCGGAGTCACGACGCTCCGTAATTATTCCCCTGCCACCGCCCACCACCACCACCCCGTGAATATTTGACCAAGCACTGACTCCATTCAGCACTCCAACGCCAGCACTTCCCTGTCGTAACTAAAACATCTTCTCAGGGATGGACAAGAATCTAGTTGGAGAATGCAGATTCGTTTCTTATATAATGGCCTTCTTTTTGTTTTATATATATATATATATATATATATATATATATATATATATATATATATATATATATATATATATGTGTGTGTGTGTGTGTGTGTGTGTGTGTGTGTGTGTTTCGTGTGGGAACGGCGAAAAAAAAAAGCGAAGGATCCTACTATGTTCCTTACTTTTATTTTTCATCTTATTAATTTTTTTTTTTTTTTGGGGGGGGCGAAGGACAAGGAAAGGGGCCCTGTTCTGTAACATTTCATGCCTCTTGTTCTTCTGCAAAAACAGACTTACTATCGATTACAGGCCAGAACTATGACTTGTTAAGAAGAATACAATCTCCTCCCTTGCCTCCTTTATCTTCCTGCAAAAAAAAAAAAAAATTACGATCCACTACTTGTTCTAATGATGATATGGTGTTCTAGGAAAGACAAGGAAAGGAGAAAGTAATATAGTCCCTGATATTATGTTATTCCTCCTGCAGAAACAAAAATTCATCATCATCATCATCATCAACACCACCAACACCACTTCCCCCATCATTATCATCATTATTATTATCATCATCATCATCATTATCATCATTTATCATCATCAGTATCATTCCAGTACAGTTCCCTCTGAAAATGTGATGAGGAAAATAATGAGGAAAAAATATCTCGGAGAAACATCTTAAGTAGTTTTCTGCATCACACACACACACACACACACACACACACACACACACACACACACACACACACACACAGAGCTTGGCAAAAATCAAGTCATAGCTAAGAGGGAAATGATCTTAGTTACAATTAAAAATCATCCTGGTTACGAGGGGAATATTAGCTGCGGGAAAGAAAAACTCTCGTAAAATATTCGTGTCTCAGGGGGAAAGGACTCATGATTTTCGACATTGCCCACGTTTCTGAACACTCAAAAAAAAGTCTTAGTTACGAAAAATAACGTTCATAGTTTCAGAAAAATATCTTGAGCACCAAAAAATATCTTAAAACAAAAATTACTTTAAGTCAAAAGGAAATTAACTTTACTTAGGGAGACATTATCCTGGTTACAAGAGAAAATTATGGGAAGAATTTATAACATCGCTCAAATTAAATATGTATAAAAGCAAATAATAAATAAATAAATGGTCAAAATAAAATATCGTAGCTACGAGAAGAAATAAGATCTATCGTACGCCAAGGGGCAGAACTCACGACATAAACCCATCTCTCATTAAATTTACGAGCATCCTGCAAGAAAAAAAAGCTTAAAATAACGAGCAGATTTTCTTGTTACTCCCCAAAATTATCTTTGTTACGAGGGGAAACTAATCGTAAGTTTAATCGCGGGGATAGTCATGAGGGCAGGGAGGTAACAGTGTATGTCGACATCAGCCACATCCATGATTCAAGACTTGGCTCCACCTGCCGTGACCTGGAAACATTTGCTGCGATTCTCATGAGGTCATAGAGACATACATACATATACAGATACATACACATATGCTAGTGCACACTCACACACACACACACACACACACACACACACACACACACACACACACACACACACACACACACACACACACACACACACACACACACACACACACACACAGTCACTCACTCATTCATTCATACACGCAAGCATATACGGTATGCACACACACACACACACACACACACACACACACACACACACACACACACACACACTCACACATGGACTCAAATAGTCACTAACACACACACACACAAATACATACACACACTCAAACACTCACACACACACACACACACACACACACACACACACACACACACACACACACACACACACACCTGCCAAAAAAGAAAGGATGATGATGAAGTGCCTGTGGTGTGTTCCCAAATGCTCCGTGAATGGGAATAAATCAATGTTCCGAAATCCGTGAATTAAAATAATAAAAATAATCCACAGGTAAATCGGCTTTGTAACAATATGTTCCGTAATCGCTGCTGAAGAGGAACCAATTATGTGTCCCGCAATGTTCCGTAAATGAGAGTAAATGGATAATATGTTCAGAAATGCTCAGTGAATGTGAATAAATTGGTGTTCCCTGTGTATAGTAATAGGTGTATATGTTCCGTGATGCTCCGTGACTTGAAATACTGTAATTTTTGTATGTAGCTGTTTCGTCCTTCTAGCTATAATGTGTTCCGTAATGCTCCGTGAAAAAAAAAAATCGTTGTGTTGGCAGATGTAACAACCTGGCATCAATAATATCTTTTGTATAGCAGTTCACGTTTTACAGATATAACAAACACCCAATGTACAGTGGTAAAGTAGTGGTAAAGTAGTGGTAAAGTAGTGGTGAAGTAGTGGTAAGTAGTGGTAAGGTAGTGCTATAGTGTAGTGATGATGAAAAGAAAGTGAGATCTATCGCATGACAGACACTAGCAGGGAATATTCTGACGATCTGCATTTCTATAAAATTCTGAACTGATAATTGAAACTGAATATCGATAAAGGTCGCGAGTGATTTTTGAAACGACTCGTCATCACACCACAAAAGCATTCCCTCAGTACCATCACTCCAGCCTTGAATAAGACAGCTCAAGCATATAGTCAGTATGGACGGTAATTATCTCTGTCAACGAAAGGAGGAGATTATGTATTCACCCTTATTTGTCTGTTTGTTTGTTTGACCACAAGATATATATATATATATATATATATATATATATATATATATATATATATATATATATATATATATATATATATATATATAAAATTATGGATTCATTTCTTTTTCTCTTGATAAGTAGGTCATCGATCAAGGAAGAGTTGATCAAAATTTGGTGTTGATCTGAGTGGAAAATGTAGTCAGCTGGATACATGAAAAAATATCCTGTAAAGTCATTTCAGCTTTATAGCAAAACATCCTTATGTATAAATATTTGAGCCCTGTTTCACTATAACATCGTACAGTACATAGTCATTCCATAATAACATCCTACCTAGTCAGGATATAACAATATTTTGCACACAATAATTTCATGAAAATAACATCTTTGACTATTCCCTACTCCTGACTCGCTCTCAGATCAATAAAACCGTCTGGCGTCAGCTTGAATAAAGTGACAAAGTTGAGACGACGAGGGGATTAACAGTCATCTCATAATAACATCCTAACGTATATCCTGCATACAGTCTCTCCTAGCACAGCGTATAATTTTTCATGATTTTTACAGTTTACATGATCATTTAATAGAAACATCATAAATTCTCTCATTTCAACTCTGTAAGGAAAAAAAAAAAAAAAAAATTCGCTGCAATCATACTTTCAGGCTTAAGGTTCTTTGAAGTTCCAAGTTATTTATGGGATATTAGTGCTGGAAAGTATAGCGTTAGTACACATTATTGGGCATATTCTCACTGGCACCAACACTTTCTCCTCGGCGTTATACCTTTACATTTTAAAACCATATCAAATGTTATTTATGTATTTCAGATATTGACAGTCTTTATTAACAACGTATCAGATGTTACAGTTCCATGTGCATGTTACATCGCCGAGGAATGTGTTACGAATTCTTCAAAACCAGCGAGCAGTAGCCAGTCCTGTTGTGAGATAGTGCTTCATACCTTCTCCACAACCAGGGATCTCTCTTTAGGCAGCATTCTTAAATAATAACAAAGACGTCATCGTACTGAATAATTGAATAACACCGTCCTACTTAATAACACCATGCTACATACTGCCATACTAACTTCATGGCTGCTCATGCTTGCTCTTTGAACCCTCATAAATAAGAGTAATGTGGGGTAAGAAGGTGCCAGCGTTAATAGTAACATGCTTCTTGAGGCACCGGGGAGTCGAATTTATGAAGGATTTTAATCAGGCTTTTACGATAAATCTCTGTCAGTGAATTATCTGAAATAATTTAGTTTTTCATCTTTTTCAAGTTATTATTCATTTTAGTCTGACTGTGAAATGTCTGGTTGGTGCAGGAATGAAGTTAAGCGTATATACAGGCAATGTTATGTACTAATTAAGCATAGGAGAGTTTATAAATATGGTCCTCAGAGTGCAAGAGCCATTCAGGGAGCAAAGATGAGACTCAGGAGTAAGAGCAAGAAAGCTGATTGGTCCAGAGCCCAGACTTGAATCCCACTGGCCAATGAGAGAGCGAGACGTTACGAGTTGACCAATGGGGTGCCGTGGGAGGTGCCTGGCGTCTGTTAGGGTCGGTTGTGCTCCGTTACCAAGCTACAAGGTAAACACACACATATAGACGCGCGGCACTGATACAAAACCTCCCGCGATTATTCATAATTATTCATCCAGATTGTGTGACGCCACGGACAATCATGACTGCGGAATGGAGGTGGGGAGGAGGCGGGGGGGATTGGAGGGACTGTATACGTGTGTAAGAGGTATGAGGAGGGTAGAACAGGGACGAAAGGGGGGGGGGGAGTCGCTCAGTGCCAGCAAAGAGGCACTCAACCCCGCCATCATAAACTTGCCAACCTAGGTACCACAACACATACAACGTCTCTCGTAACTTGCAATATATACCTAAAACCATCTCTAGATTCAATTAAAGTGGTGAAATAAAACTAAATAGTATTAGAAATTAGAGCAAAGGGATGATGGAAAGAGAGTAGAGCGAAAGTGTGAACAAAAGAGCATCAACTGGCGTGATGGCGGGCTAGCGTTATGAAGTCAGGTCCGGTCAAGCGTCCATTACGGGTCCTTTATTAGCGGCGACATCGATAACAACGCACCAGTAGCTTTAGCGGTGAAGGAAAGTAGCCGGAACCGATGAAAAGTAGGTGAATATTATGGGCTACATGTAATCGTATTTCATGGACAGTAACCACAGTAAGAAAATGTAAGTTAAGGAAGTAGAAGGAAATGATGAAGAGCAACAGACAATAATAATGTGGTAACCGTATATGATGGCTCGTACGTAAAATGTAGAGAAATTACAGTATAAGTTTAGTAATAATACATAAAAGAAAAGTGGCCGAGTAAGATGGAAAGCAGGCGGATAAACTGCCCCTATAAAATGGAAAGCAACCAAAATTATGACCGAATACGATGAAAACTGAATTAGTAATATAACACAACATTACGGAAAATAACATTACGGGGATCAGCCGGTGAATGTATATAAAAATATACATATATTTTAGCGGCCGGTTTGCACAAGCCTGACATGAATGAATCACTATTATACACGTTCAAGCCGTCATTTAATGGCTCTCAAGGGAGACTGTAACTTAATGGAATTCAAAATATCCGAATAAGTAGTCGAATATAATCAAACGACACTAGAGGACAGAAAATAATGGAATGTAACGCTAAGTAATGTATATGAGTCTTGATAACGGGTAGCAGTTCCCAACAATCTCTTTTTCAGTACCACACGCAAGACTGGCCAAGGACGTGGGTGGGTGGTCATAACAAGGCTCATAATTCCCCCCTAGCACCGCACGACAATCTTGCTTTGTGTGGGCTTGCTATTCTCATTACCAGAGAGAGAGAGAGAGAGAAAGAGAGAGATGGGGAGGGAAGGTACTGGAATGGTATTTGGTAGCATGAGTATACCCAGTGAAAATAAGAATTACAAATGGGCGGGGAAAAGTTAAAATCTTATTCTGAGGTACTGAGAAAGATGAAGACAAAATCTGAGGAACGGATGTGATGATACAGGGGGAGTACAACCTGTGAAAATGGGGGTTGTATGTGGGACCAGACTAACACCAACCTAACTACAGCTCATTTATTTTACCTAGGCTGAGTTTTTCGTCCTTTTGCAGCTTATTTCCCGTTGCTTAGTAGCAGAACAAGACAAAACTACGGCTCTACATCCATTCCATAGCACTTCTTCGTGACTAGCACCGTATCCTAATGTTAATCTCCTGTTACAGCTCAGCAATGAAGACTGAGAGAGGACAATTTTGTACCTAGTTAAAGTGAAAAGAGTGTATACTACCCAGCCTGACCTAACTTTTGCACTTCCTCCTGCCACATTTTCCACCGCATACGAGTTTTACCTGAAGTTATTACCCTCCTTATCAGGTAATTGTGAGCGGGTTGAGAGGTGGCAGTGGTGGTGGTGGTGGTAGTGGTGGTGGTGGTAGTGGTGATAGTGATGGTGGTGGTAGTGGTGGTGGTGGTAGTGGTGGTAGTGGTGGTGGTTGTGGTGGTGGTGGTGGTGGTGGTGGTGGTGGTGGTGGTTGTGATGGTGGTGGTGGTGGTAGTGGTAGTGGTGGTGGTGGTAGTGGTGGTGGTGGTAGTGGTGGTAGTGGTAGTGGTGGTGGTGGTAGTGGTGATAGTGGTAGTGGTGGTAGTGGTAGTAGTGGTGGTGGTGCTGGTGGTAGTGGTGGTTGTGGTGGTGGTGGTCAGGTAGTGGACCATTGATTGTATGGCTCAGATCAATCCCAAATGAGGCAAGGAATAGTTTAAGCATTTGAATTTCTGTTTAACTCCACTCATGGACATCTTTCCTTATTTCTCTACTTATTTCTTTACTTTCACTGCCTCCAGACGATTTTTTATTTTTGATGTAACCCCTCCAGTACGAGAGGTTTATCGAAATCTCATAAAACACCTCATACTATCATAATATTTCAATAGACGGTTCAAGGACAGTACTCAAATGGTGGCATGAGAAGGTGTGTGTTATGTGTGGGTCCGTGGGAAGGGGCTCTTTAAACTATGGTCAGCCACCTACGTAGCCTAATGAGAGAGAGAGAGAGAGAGAGAGAGAGAGAGAGAGTAATAGGTCTGGTTACGGGAGTCAGTGCTCAATATTACTTTCTCCCCACACTTACACACCTGTCTGACTACACACACACACACACACACACACACACACACACACACACACACACACACACACACACACACACACACTCATTAACCCACTTGTTCTACATTAATCCTCAGTTACACTACAATTATTATTTTTTTCTCCTTTTGAACCACACTTCTCCCTCCAACCTCCCCCATTCCCTGCACACCTCCCCCTCTTTTCTTCACCCCACCTTATTCCTGCCTCTTTGTTTTTCGCCTCCTTCCCTCTCCTACCCTTTCCTTTTTGCCTCCTTCTTTCCTCTTTCCCTTCCCCTCAACCTCTCCCCTATACCCTCTCTCCATCTCCTTACTTCCTTCCCACTCTCAGTCCTTTTTTCTCTCCACCTCTTTTTCTCCTCACTTCTTCCTTCCTCCTCCTCTTCTCCACACCTTCTTTCCCTCCGTCTTTCTCCCCTCCAGTTCCTTCCCACTCTCTCCTCTTCTCTTTCCATCCCCACCCCATCCTCCACTTCTCTCACCATCCACCTCTTTTTATCTATCTATCTATATACCTAGGCTGCTTCCCCCAAGGAAAGGGAGGTAGCCGAGACCTCCCTTCAATAAAACTTACTTCTTACTCTTCCTCATACTCGCTCACTTCGCCCTAAATTCACTTCCAATTCCGTCTCTTGTTCCCTCCTCCCCTTCCCTCCCCCCTAGCCAATCTCCCCTGGTATAACCCCTTCTCTTCCCCTCTGCTCTCTTCTCCTTTTCTTCCTGCCTTCCGTCCTTCTCTCTCTCTTTCCCTCCTTTCTACCACCTGTTCCTCCACTCTCCTATCACACTTCTATACTTTCTCCAACTTCCTCCTCCATAGTTTTATCGCCTTCCTCTCCCCTCCCTTCTCCCCTCCTCATCCTCCTCTTCTCTCTACTGTCCTCACCCTTCCACTCCCTCTCTCCCTCTCCGCTACCTCTCCCTCCCTTCCCCCTCCCATCCACTCACTCACTTCCTTCTTATTTCCCATCCTTCTTCCTTCATTCACCCTCTCTTCCCTCTAAGGCTTTTCTTATTGTTCATCTCGCCAAAGTGTCCTTCACTTTTCTCTACTACCATTCCCTTTCCTTCCATCTTACTTCTCTTCCGTTCTCCCCCTCTCCCTGCTTCTCTCCCATCTTGCCCTCCACTCTCTCTACTTCCCCCTCCCTTCCCTTCTTACACTACCTTTCTCCCTCTTTCCACCTACCTTCCATTCTCCTTCCTCAGTTACCCACTCTCTCTCCTGTACTCCTTTCCTTTATTCCTTCTTCCCTTTCTCCTGTCCTTCTCCCATTCCTCCCATCCTTCATCCTCTCCTCTCCCCTTCCCTTCATCCTCCCTCCTCTCCTTTCCCCTTCCTTCCATCCTCCATCTCCTCTTTTCCCCTTCCTTCCTTCCTCCCTCCCCTTATCTGACCACGCATCGTCCTATCCCTTAGCAGCCGACTCTCTTCACTTCCTCCTCCCTTCCCTCTGTCTCCCCTTTCTCCCTACTTCCTTTCCCTTCACCCCCACCCTGCCCTCTCTCCCTTTACAGTCTCCCTATCATCCCTCTCACCCCAACCCCTATTAATCCCTCTCCTCTACCTCCTTTCCCTCTCCCTCCACCCTCCCCCTCCCCGCCTGGGTAGGGGAGAGGGACCAGTTATTTCACCATTACGATTTCATGTGCCATTGACGTGATGCGCACCGTGGGAAAACGCACCTGACTTACCTGTAGGGGGGGGGAGAGAGGGGGGGAGAGGAGGGGTAAGGGAGAGGGAGGGTGGGTGAGACGGGGGGTGAGGGAGTGGGGAGGTGAGGAGAGGAGAGAAATAAGGGAGAAAGGTGGGGTTGGAGGACAGGGGGAAAGAAGTGTGGGTGGAAGAGGGAGGGGAAGGTGAAAGGAAAAAGTAAGGGAGAAAAGAAGTGAATACGAAAGAAGTAAAGAAGAAAGGGAGAGGGGGTGAGAGGGAGAAAGGAGAAAGAGAGAGAGAAGAATAAGGAGGTAGAGTAGAGATGAAGGAACAGGAAGATAGAAAAGGTCAAGTGAGAGGGAGGAAGGTAGGGGAGAAGGAGGACGATTTGGGAGAGCAGAAGGAAGAAGATTAGACAGTGTACGAAAAAGAAATGGAGTAAATGGGAAGTAGAGAGGAGACTGAAAAAGAATGGGACAGGAGAGGAGAAGGGTAGAGAGGGACGGGGAGAGGGGAAAGGGGGAGGGAGTTTGGTAAGTGGCAGGGAGATAGTAAAAGGAAGGGAGAGGGAGGAGAGGAAGAGGTAAGAGAGTGAGGATAAGAATGGAAGGGAACAAGGATAACGAGGAAAGAAAGTGCATGGAACTGGCAAAGTAGGGAAGTGGAAGAGGAGAAAGGGAGACGGAGTGAAGTAAGGGGGAAGAAGAAGAGAAAGACTGGAGGAAAAGGGAAAGAGAGGGGGGAGGAGTGAAAATAGAGGAATGGAGAGAGAAAAAAGGGAGGGTATATAGGAACTGGAATGAAATAGAGAAAGGGGGAGTACAGACATGAAACGGATAAAGGGGAAATAGAAGAAAATGGAGGGAAGAGAGGGAAAGAAAGGAAGAGGGAGGGGGGAAGAAGGAACATGGAAAGGAGACAAAAGGGTGTGGAAGGAAGGAATGTGAGAAAGGCAGAAGACGAGGGGAAAAAGGTAAAGAGGGGATGTGGGAGGCAAGGGAAGGAAAGGAGAGGAAGAGGCCGAGAAGGGAGTGAGAAAGGGAAGGGGAGGAGAGGAAAGGGAAGGATAAAGAAAGGAAGGGAAGAAATAAGAAGGAAGAGAGTGGAAGAGAATGGAAGGGAAGGACAGGAAAAGAAAAAGAAGGGAGAAGAAAGGAAGGAAAAAAAAAGATGGATGAGAAAGGAAGACCAGGGAAGGAAATGAAGAGGGGGTAAAGAGAAAAGAAGGGAGGGGAATTACATTTATCAACATCAAGACCAGACCACCAATAAAGCGGCCCTAAGATTCATGTAGTCTGTGTATCTATGTAACCACACACACACACACACACACACACACACACACACACACACACACACACACACACACACACACACACAAACACACCACTTTCACAGCCATTACGGGGCCAGAAGCCAGGACAACAGAGCGGCTATTGTGTTATGCCGGCGTGACAGAGCGAGCAAGGGCGGGGATCGAACTCGTAGTCTGCAAAGGTTGGAAGGCAGACAGGTGACAGGAAAACACCCGTCTGTTCTCACGGTGTAGTTGTTTTTTTTATGAGATTTCCCCCTTCTTCTTGTTTTTCTTCCTCTCCCTTTTCTTTTTTCTTTTTTCTTTCTTTTTTGAGGGGGGGGGAGTGTTGTTTTGGGTGTGGGTAAAGTTGATGGGTGGTTGGATGGGTGGGTGAATAGATAAAAAATTAACTAAGTGAATGATGGGTGAATGATAGGATGAATGGACAGACGAGTGAAAGAGAAGATGGATGGATAGGTGGGTGGATGAATAAATGGATGAAAAACAGGATGGGTAGATGAATTAATGAATGAAAAACTAGATGGATGGATGGATGGATGGATGGATGGTTGGTTGGTTGGATGGATGGATGGATGGATGGATTAATTGATGAATAAAATGAAAGGAAAGAGGGATGGATGGAGAGTCAGACAGAGAGATAAGTAAGGACTGATTGATTTAACTGTTTAATTGATTGATATAATGATAGATCAATAGATAGATAGACAGACAGACACACAGGCAGATAAATAAATCGATGAATTGTTAAATAAATCTAAAAATATGTATTTCAATTCTCCTTCATCTACAACCACTCCATCATAACATCACCAACAAAGAAGTCTAATTAGAGAAGCACTGTCATCATAATAATGGAAAATAACCTCTAAATGACCCTGTATTAGAGACGATAATGAATTGATGGCTTAGATTATGAGAGACATTAGATGTGGGGTAGGATGGGGTGGAAGGAGGAGTAGGGGTGGAGAGGTGTTTGGAGGGGGTGGAGGGGAGGGGAGTCGAAGGGGAGTAGAAGTGGTGGAAGAGTGTGAGAGGGGTGCCTAAGGGGTGTGTGGGGGAATGGAGAGGAATGGATGTGTGTGGCACGGGTGTGTGGGGGGATGGATAGATGTGGAGAGGTAGGATAGGGATGGGTGGAGGTGTGGAGGTGGAGGGATGTGTAGGGGTGTGCTTAGAGCTTTGGGGGGAATGGACGGGGTGGAAGGGGATGGCAGGGGTTGAAGGGCGTTCAAGGATGTGCGAGGGGGAGTGGAAGGGGGTGGAGGGGAGTAGGAGGTGTGAACGGAAGCGTGTAAGAGGAATGTGCCAAACCTCATTCAAATCCACGTGGTCTTCCTGCAGCTGAATTACATCCCTTAGCAGAGGTGACGATAAAAAACAAGTTCTTTGGCTGACCGAGTGACTTGCGCAGCGTCATAGAACCGTCAGAGAGGGAGGGGGCAGAGAAATGGGCGTGGTTGCCAGAGAAATAGGTGGGATGGGCTAGGAATTTTGTTGGCAGTGGGACCGGAGCAGGAAAGTATAGCTTGTGGATATGGGTGCAATGGGGTCAGTGGTTTGAGTACAATGAAGAGATATTTCAAAGTTTTCTTTAACAACAATATCGTCGTCGTCAACAACAAGAACAAAAGCAACAATAATCTATCTATCTATTGCCAGACGCCTCAATCCCGTTTGGGGTGGCCACAAACAAATCGCCTCCAAGTCGCCCTGTCCCCCGCCATTTCACTGCCCTGCTCCCAACTCACACCCCCCTCTCTCATATACCTCTCCACCCCATCCCTCCATCTCATCCTCGGCCTCCCCCTCCCTCTTCCCCCCTCCACCTCACTCACATACACTCTCTTCGTCAGTCTTTCACCCTCCATCCTCTCCACATGGCCAAACCACCTCAGTGTGTTCCTCATAAAGCTTCCTATCACATCCACATCCACACCACAATGCTCCTTTATATCCTCATTCGTCAGCCTGTCTCTCCACGTGACTCCACAGGCTCCTCTTAAATAACTCATTTCCACTGCTCTCACTCTTGACTTGTGTCCTTCCAACAATGTCCAAGCTTCACTTCCGTACGTTAGAGTTGGTATCACAATACTGTCATGTAGTAACTTTTTCACTTCCATGCTCACTTCCCTGTTTCTTATCACTGCTTTCAAGGAACCAGCAACCTTTCTTCCCTGCTGTACCCTTTCAAGCACTTCACCCTCCAAACCTCCATCCTTACTCATCACACTACCCAAATACTTAAACGTACTCACATTTTCCAATTCCTCACCATCCAACCTCACTGTACATTCACTAACTTCACCTCTCTCAAAGACCATTACTTTACTCTTCCCTACATTCACCTTTAGGTTCCGTTTCTTACACACTCTCTCAAACTCATCCACCAAACCTTGCAGCTCCCCTTCGTCTTCACTCAACAACACAGTATCATCTGCAAACAACAGTACAGGGAGTTTCCAAACACTATCCTCTCTCACCAGGGCCACTCCAACATCCACTACCCTACCTTGTACCTCTTTTATTACCCCATCCATGTACAGATTGAACAACCATGGAGACATGACACATCCCTGTTTCAAACCAACTCTCAAAGAGAAAAATTCACTTAGTTCACCATCCACACGCACTGCAGCCTTCGCACCATCGTACATACTCTTCACAGCATTCAACAACTTCCCATCTACTCCATATATTCTTAACACTTTCCACAATCCTTGTCTATCCACCCTGTCATATGCTTTCTCTAAATCCATGAAAGCCGCATACAACTTCTTTCCCTTCTCTAGAAACTTTTCCACTAAAGATCTAAGAATGAATATCTGATCTACACAACCTCTTCCCTTCCTAAAGCCTCCCTGTTCTTCTCCAACTAATTTCTCTGTTCTTTCTCTAACTCTGTCTATAAGTATCCTACCATACACTTTTCCTATTATACTAAGAAGACAAATGCCCCTATGATTACCACACACTTCTTTTTCCCCCTTTCCTTTGTACAAGGGAATAATTATACCTGACTTCCAATCCTCCGGGACTCTACCTTCCTCCCAGGCCAATCTGCACATCTTCCATATCCATTCTACTACTATCTCTCCCCCATGCTTCAGCATTTCGCCACACACTCCATCAATTCCTGGGGCTTTCCCCGATTTAACATTCTTCATTGCTTCCACAACTTCTATCCTACTGATTTCTTCCTGTCTTCTCACCTCCCTTCTTCTCCCAGCCATTCCCCAGCCACTTATACTCGCATTACTTCCATCCTCTACCTTCAACAATTCCTTAAAGTGTTCTCTCCATCTGCTCACTTTTTCTCCCTTCTCCACTAGTAATCTACCATTTTTATCTTTCACTCCCCTGCTAACTTCACTTCCACCCTGTCTTACTCTTTTCACTTCTCTCCAGAACATTTTCTTACAGTCCCTCCACTTTACACTCAAATTCCTTCCAAATTCCTCATCCACTCTCTTCTTACTCTCTCTTACTAATCTTTTCACCTCTCTCTTCCTTTCCACATATAACTCTCTCTTCCGCCTCTCAACTTCTTCCACGCCCCTATTTCTCATCCATTCATTGTATGCTTTCTTCTTTTGTGCCACTGCCTGTTTCACCTCTTCAGTCCACCACGCTGTTCCTTGCACCCCTCCGTCTTCTCTTCCTTCCACACACCACATCACATGCTGCACATATTTCTTCTGTAAATATCTTACACACACCTTCCACGTCTCCCATCTGCTCCAATTCATATTTGCCCAATCGTTCCTCCACTTCTCTCTTATACTCTGCCTTTTTCTCATCCTCTTGTAACCTTTCCACTGTCCTTGCAACTACTCCTTCCTCTCGTCTTTCCCTTCTTCTATTCTTCCATCTTACTTGGATCCTAATTCTGGCCACCACCAAGTAGTGGTCAGAAAGTCCACTCCCCCAACCTCTATACACTCTTGCATCCTTTACACATCTTCGCATCCTTTCATCCACACACACATAATCAATCATTGCCTTCCTTTCATTCAGTTCACCACCCACCCTTCTCATCACTCGCCATGTATACCTGTGGATCATTTTATGCCTGAAGAGGGTATTGGCTATCACCAACCCCCTCCCAGCACAAATGTCAACAATAATAACAACAGTAATAATAATAATAATAATAATAATAATAATAATAATAATGACAATGAAAGCTCTCGTTATCCTCATCTACGTAGCGTTTTGCAACACAGGTAATTGTTAAGGTAAAAACGAGCCTGAATGCATTATACTGAGGTCGGTTATATCCCATACAAAACCGTGTTGCTTGTGCAGTCGAATAAAATCATTTGACGGTAGCCAGAACAAGCTAATTACCATACAACACACCTGAATGACATAGAGGTAAGCAGGGGTGGGCACGGGGGAGTGGCAGGAGTGGAAGGGTATAAAGGAGGATGTAGGGGTGTGACAGGGAAGTGACTGGGTAACAGGGGTGGCAAACAAGGGCAGGAGTGTGGCAGGGTGGATACATTTATGGAGAGATGTGTATAGGAAGGTGGAGGGAGGGGTGCGGCAGGGGTGGAGGGAGGCAGGGACATAAGGATGTGGCAGGGTTATAATCACGCAGCAAGGGTGATAGACAAGGTAAGGTGCTTGAATGAGGTAGAAAAGAATGACAGGGTGGATATAAGGCGGTTGTGGAAAGGTGGATGTAGTTATGGAAGGGTGGGTAGGAGCGCAGGGGTGTGGCAGAGGTCTAATTGTGTTTAACAGGGGTGGTGGACAATGGCAGGGGCGTGGTAAAGTGTGTGTGTGTGTGTGTGTGTGTGTGTGTGTGTGTGTGTGTGTGTGTGTGTGTGTGTGTGTGTGTGTGTGTGTGTGTGTGTGTGTGTGTGTGTGTGTGTGTGTGTGTGTGTGTGTGTGTGTATGTGTGTGTGTGTGTCTGTGTGTGTTTGTCATGCTATTACTCACATGTTCCCCTGTTTAATCCTGCCTGTGATCCCAGAGGCCGGTTATGGTGTCGGTAAACATTGGGGGAAGGTGTTTGGGGTGTATGATATTGTGCTACCTCTCCCTCATTCCCTTCTTCCCCCCCTCCTCACACACACACACACACACACACACACACACACACACACACACACACACACACACACACACACACACACAAATCCTCTTTTTACCCTCTCTCATCCTTCACTTCCTTCTGCTTTGCTATCGTCCCCCGCCCCTCTCTTATTCTTCCTCTTATCAACTCTCCTCCCCCTGCCTCATCCTGCATCTTTCCATCGGTCTCACCTTCGCTTCACTCTTCCCCTTCCCTTCCCTCCCCCTCATTTACCTATCTCTCCTAACAATCCTACTCTGAGGTTCTTCTTTCCACGCCTATTACTTTACCTCATCTTGCCATCTTTCCCCCTTCTCTTGCCTCATCCAGTCTACATCCCTTCCTCTCTCCCTAAAGGAATAAAGTTAAGGGGTGGTTAGGAGTAAGGCAAGGGAGACAGCACATACGTACAGTAAGACAGAGGAGAATGGTAGTAGAGTGTGGTGCGGTGTAGGTTTGACTGTCTAAATGTTCATCCTTTCGTTTCGTTGTCAGAACACGACACAGACACACATTCGTTATTTAATGAAAACTGCGTCGGCCTGAAGGATTTCTCTCAGGCTGAATACAATCGTCTGCCAATAGCTAGAACAAGACAAAGAACGTCACGGCATAGAAGGGGTTCACTGTTCAATGTTCATGCTTTGTTCATTCAGTTTAGAGGATGTCTTATACTGTATATTATATTATTGAAACCGTGCTTTGGATAAGCCTTTAACACCAGTAAGTTTATTTTTGCAACCACCAGCTACTTTTATCAAGCTCAGAAGAGACCCCTGGTAGTGAAAGGGCTACAAACAATCCACAACAATCCTCTCAGTTCTATGATGTCCATTTATCCCTGTAACCACCTTATGATTTTTATTCTCCTCATGCATGACCTCTGGCGATGAAGTGGTTAAAATCACATGGCCATTTCTCTTCCGATGTACTGTACATTTCGGTGCTTAATTATATAGTATTTCTTGTGAGATTTAAAGGACCTCGGAGCTGGTTAGTCAGCGTTCATAAATCCACGGGTGTTTCATTAAGTCAGCTGATTCAGACGGCATAATGCACGGCCACAGCACAAATTCAATCGACTAAGGCTGAATGTACGATCTCGCATATTTTCTACATTTACGTCCAGAGCCTATTCACACCTGAAAGAGTGGTGATTAGTCTTACTTATTCTTGGGTTTTGATGCTAGGCTTGCGTGAGTTATGGCCGGGTAGCGCAATCGATGCAATTATAGTGTAGTCATATACAAGAACCCCGAGTGTGTGTCAACAAGCCTCCACCGACCCGGCCACTTGCACAAACACCGCGTTAGAAATAAATGACATAAGGCAATTTGTTATTACGGTGATTTATAGGGGAGTGGGTTAATCAGTGTAGCGCCGAGCGGGGGTCTGCCACCTCTAATATATGACCCGCTATTATGAAACGGGAGTCGCACGCCCTCACTCATACCCAAAGAGCTTGGAATAAAAGCACATACATTGCTGGGAAATATATAAAAAGCCAATTCCATACCGGGGGAGCCGTGACTCATAATTTATCACTCACATTCATACAGTTTCTTTTGGAACAAACGAAAGATTAGAAAAACTACATATGTAACACGATTTGTATTTAGAGTGTGGGGGTTGCCAGATACTGTTTTCCTCCGTCATTCACATAACAAAAATATATAAATTTAGTTTGTTACAAGAACCCATACCTCAAAATATTTCTTACCTATACAGTAAACGCAACTTGTTTATTGACGAAATGTGATAGTTTATGTTTGAAAGGAAAATTACAGCGTGTGAAACGGGAATAACTCATATATACGCAGTTCATTCTCGTCCATGTCTGTGTGTGTGTGTGTGTGTGCCTACCTAGTTGCGTAGTTGCACGAGTATTTACCTGGCTGTAGTACACAAACTCTGAGCTAAGTTCGTGTTGGCCTGTGTGTGTGTGTGTGTGTGTGTGAGGGCTAGCGAGTAATGGAAGTCAAACATAATCGGTGGCCACTGCGCACTTTACATGTTAGCTCAGCCACACTTATTGGTCATGCAGAATCATTGAGCTGTAATCCACATTCGCCCACCCGCTAAACCTCGACCCCCCATCCCCACCCTCGACACACACACACACACATTCCTTTCTCTTTTACCTCTCACCTTGACGTGCTAGGCAGGGATAAGGGGTGTGTGGTTGTGAGGTGTTTGTGTGTTTGTGAGGTGCATGTGTGCTTGTGAAGTAATCGTGTGTTTGTGTCCTGTCTGCGTGCTTGTAAGTTTGTGTGTGTGTGTGTGTGTGTGTGTGTGTGTGTGTGTGTGTGTGTGTGTGTGTGTGTGTGTGTGACTGACTAATATACATGCGTGTGCATGTGATGTGTGTGTATGTGTGTGTACTTGTGATGTATGTGCTTGTGGTTCATTAATATGCATGGGTGTATATGTATGTATGTATGTATGTGCATGTGTGTATGTGTATGAAGGTGACTTGTATGCATGTGTGTACCTGTGTTTCATCACGTACGTATCTGATGGTTAAATATGTGTGTTTGTGTACGTCAGTTAGAAGAGTTATGTGTATGAATTTGAGTACCTTGTGACTGCGTGGATGAAAGGTGGAGTGAGCGAATGAGAGATTTAGGTAAGATGTTATGGGTTGGAATGTGAACGACTCTCTCTCTCTCTCTCTCTCTCTCTCTCTCTCTCTCCGTATGATCCCTGGGGTTAGGTTTCTGGTAATAGATAACTACCGGTAGATAAAGAGATAGACAGATAACAGAAACTATACAAGTCAATATTCTTTATTTATTTTTTGATTAAGTTAAGGTAGACAGTTCGTTCCCTGAGGTCTAGAAGTCATCCAGTACATCAGTTTCGTTCTGGTGTCATGTACCTTCCCATGTCACAGCTTGGGCCGCAGCAGTGAACCGTCCACATTGAATCACACAAAAACTATTACATCAAGGGCTGCTAGGATACTGTCTTTTTCTTTCTTTCTTTCTTTTTCTTTTCTTTTTTTTACATGTCCATGGTTCTAGTAAAAAGAAAATTTGAGACAATTTTAATAATATTTTGAAGATAATAGGAAAAGTGTTATGGATTGCTGCTTTTGGGGGTTGCTTTATTCCCTGATTAACGCATAAACATCACGATTTTTGCAGCGATATATAGAATTCCTTAAAAACATAAATATTCAGTAATTGGTCCAAAAAATTATATTTATATTCCTTTGTAACACTTTCATTTTCACTTCTTTCTCTTCCTTTCTCTACTTACCCTTCCCATTATTTTACCTGTCTCTCTAATTTCTTTCCTGTCAGCTCGTCTTAACCCCAGCCCTACCTGTCCTTTGATCTCTTCCTGGAAACCTGAATCACCTACCTAACCTCCTCCTTTCCTCCATTCACCTTCCTCCCTTCTCTTCCTCCCTCTGCATCTACGTGACAGATCTACCTTCCCTTCCATTTTTTTTTTTTTCAGGTCAATCTCCCTCACCTACTTAACCTTCTGTTTGCCCCTCCCCTTTCTTACCTCCTCTCCTACCTTCCTCCACATCTACCTGCCATCATACCTCCTCTCCTCCCTCCCTCTGTATCTAACCTCCATCTTCCCCTCCCCTCCAGCACTCACCTCACCTCACGCAACGTCCACTAAGCCAGAATTATCGTGAGAAAATCGCTGACCACCTCGTTGGCAATGCACCCCACCCCTCCCAGCCCATCCACATCCCCGTCCATCCACCTCCCCGTCCATCCACCCACCCACCCCGTCCGTCCTCTCCCCTTCCATCCATCCTCCCCCGTCTGACCTCGGGAGTGTAGTGGGTGATTAGCAACGATTTCGCGCAATTTACGTAGTGCACTTTGCTTTGGCTTCTGTCGGATGGCTGTATCATTGTCTTAAAAACATGCGTAGGTTATTACTTGAGTTTAGTACACATTCATTCAGACGCTGATGTCTTGGACTGTGCTTCTCCCTTGACGGATCGTTGAGTATCACTGTTAACTACCGGTACTTCATCCCCAGTACTTAATTTTTTCTTTTCATTTTATTTTATTTTTCCTATTTTCTATTTTGTCTCTCTTTCAATTTTCATTTTTTTTCTACCGTGATACAGATCATCCTGGCTTCGGAAAGACTACTAACAGTAAATAGGATAACTCCTCCAGGTCGAAAGGACTCCCGTAAGTTGAATAAAATAATCTGGGGATTGTACAAATAAATTTTGAGTTACGAATTCACACTGTCAGTCACGTATAGGCACGGATTTGAGGAATGGGGACGTAAGCTCCCCCTATTTTCAGGGGAGCAATGATCACTTGTAATAAAAAAACAAAGTTATTTACAGTAAAAATCTTAATGCACTTACATTAGTCCGTGTTACTGTACCCCTATGATTAAAAGAAATAATAGTACATTTTAGTTTCTATTGTTTATTTGTATTAACTGATAATTCTGCCAGGAATCAATCCCCTCCCCCTTTTCCAGAGTGCTGGATCCGACCCTGGGTATCCACTTAAGTCATTACAGGTCAGGTTAGGTTAGGTTAGATTAGTCGATTACCGTCTTACATGGTCTGGTTAGGCTGCGTTAAGTGAGGGTCAGAGTAAGTGCGATCATGCTTGGGAAACATTGAGTGCAGTGCTGAAATGACTTATTGTTTAGGAAATATGCAGCCACTTTACTAAACGACCATCACGAAACCTTATCCCTACTTTACTACCAGACTGTTCTTTCTTATTTTTATCTTCTACCACTCCAATTTCCTCCTCTCGCTTCTTTTACAGGCGCCTTCATTCCTTTCGTTTCCTTACCCTTCCTTATTCTACTAACCTACCATTCTTTTTTTAATAGCATTCCACTTTCCATCTCCCATTTCTTTTATAGGCGTCTTCATTCCTTCTCTCCCCGTTCCTTTCCATACTCTACGACTAGACAGTTCATTTTTAGTTTTTTTTTTTTTTTAATCTTCTGGCATTCCACTTTCCTTTTCTCATTCCTGTTAGGACATTTTCATTCTCTCCTTTTCCATTTCTTAACGACTTGAACCATCTTGCGTATTGTTTTTATTTATTTATTTTTTGCTATCTCCAGACGATTTTATTTACCATACTAGAGGGCTTTTGTATAATGGGCTAAATGCATCTATCTCTAACCTTTAGTTCGAAAATTCTCTCCCAAGCTTAGTAAATTAGTGTAAGAGTAAGAAGAATGAAGGAAAGAATATGGATAAAAATAAGAATACGGATAAAAATAGGTTAATCTTGGCCATAATTATTCCTTTCAGTTTTTTCCACCCTTCTTCCATCTCTACTATCTATTCTTCATTCCATTCCCTACCACTGTCCTTCCATGTTTCAGTCCTTCATTCCATCCCATTCCAATCTCATTCCATCTCTGTTTCAACCCTTCATTCCATCCTTCTTCTCTTTCTTCCTCCTGTATAAACCACACTTTCATTCCAACCTACTCCATCTTCCTTCCGTCTCTTCATATCATTCCTCTCCCTTCTTCCGTCTGTTTCAACCCTTCATTCCATCCCTCTCCTCCCTTCTCCATTCATTTCAATTCTTCATTCCATTCCTCTCCCTCTTCTTTTCAACATTTTCAGTCCTTCATTCCATCCCTCTCCTCCCTTCACCTTTCTATCTTGTGTTACTTCCCACGACCAGGATATAAACAGACCAAGTTATGTTCTAGAGAAATGTTAGAGTGTTCTCCTCGTCACTCACACTCCACAGTCCTTCTTCCACCTCTCCACCAGACATATATATCCCACTCCACACTCATTCTTCCACTTACATCATCTCTTCCACACCCTATCAATGATTCTAATTCACAAGATTTACAAGTACAAATGATTTATGAACCAGGCTGTACCGTCACTACCAAAAATTAGCCGAGTCTCCCCCAGAATCGTGCCTTCCTTCCAGTATTTTCATTTCATCCCGAACGTCACCGAATTCTTGCTTTTCAGTGTGTGTGTGTGTGTGTGTGTGTGTGTGTGTGTGTGTGTGTGTGTGTGTGTGTGTGTGTGTGTGTGTGTGTGTGTGTGTGTGTGTGTGTGTGTGTGTGTGTGTGTGTGTGTGTGTGTGTGTGTGTGTGTGTGTGTGTGTGTGTGTGTGTGCGCGCTACTTCACTTTTCATCACCGAAATTGACAGGGAGGTGTTGACGAATTCTTGGCCAGTATAATACACAAATATACGCCTTAATTTATAACACATAAATACACCTGCTTCTTATCCTGAACTTTGGCAATCTCGACCCCCCACCCCTCTCCTGTCTTCGTCCTTTTCCCGGAAACGTTAGATTTATGGCACATCGATTCACCCGACCTTGAGATTCTACAATATTTAGAATATTTTCCAGTTAACGTCAATGTTACGGCAGCCTTCACCTTGACATCCCCAGTGCTATACCCCTTTCACTCTAACTTGGCCTAATATTGCCATCTCTCCACCCTGACTACGAATTTAGAAGAAATTAGCACTAGAAAGAAGACATGGACACCAAAACGTGATGCTAGTCGTGAAGAAGTGCCTGAAGAGGACGTAGACCCATAGTATTGTCTGGTTCTGCCACTGAGCTACTAGAAATACGCTGCAAAAGGGCGAAAATTTGGCCCAAGTTGAAGTAAAAGGAGTATGGTCAATTCCATTCCCTCTGCCACATACCCTATTCTAATCCTTCTATGTTTGGTATTCCTCAGGTGACTAAAATCATGCGAGAAAATAAAATATCTTAGTTCACCCATTTAAATAAAAGAAAAAAAGAAAAAAAAAGAAAAGAAAATGCAGTTCGAGAGTTTTAACGTTTAGGCTTCTTTTTTTCAGTTTTGATAAACATCGATCATTTGGACACACACACACACACACACACACACACACACCATACAAATAAAATCGTTATGAGGTTGCATGAATAGGATAAAACAGAGCCAAAAGTAATGAAGTAATAAAGCATGAACTAACCGTAAATGATGGTTTTTGAAAGTGTCGTTATCAGTACTGTCGCTTATATTTGCTGACAACAGAGGAACAGTAGTACATTCATTACAAAACATGTACACAAAATAACATGTGAATTATACCGACACTATGTACACAATATAGCCAAACACTCACATTAAACAGCTACAATCAATTAAAATTTGTGTTTGTACTATCACCAACAAATCTTCACCGAGAATTCCCTGCCAACATTGAGTCTTTCCAATCATTTTCCTCTTTTCGCCAAATGTCAGCGTATCTTTTCTTCCCAGAATCTTTTGCTGTGTGGATCATTTTGATATGGCATTAAAAGAAATGCATGTAACATCTTTCGTTATTACAGTGTGCAGGGAGGCGTCGGTCAACTTTTAATCGTGATAGTACATGGCTACAGATACAGCTCAATGAAGGAGTGGCTGGGTTAAAAAAAAAAAAAAAAATCAAAACAGCTACATGTAACAAATCCAGTAATTATACTAGAAACCAACAGCTTTGGTTGCCAGGAAAAAAATAAAAATGGCCATTCCCCCAAAACTGGTTAGGTGGGGAACTATAGGCTATACAGTACTCTACTGAAAAGCACAGGACCTTACAGGATGACCCAAACATGTGCTGCTGTTTATCAATCTATTTCAACTACAAGCAATAACAATGCCAGCTCTACTGTAAATTTAGTACTAAATTCTGGAAACAGCTGACCAAGTCAGAATATAAATTCGATTACCATCCAATAGCAGGCTGATAACAGTAAACTATTACAGTTTGATAAGCATCAGTTAAACTTTATAAAGCTGATTTATTTGGCGAAATACCGGGAAAAATTTCATTAACGCTGATGAGCACTTCAGAAACTACAATCCATTACTGTTGGCAGTAATGGATGCTAATGCACGTCTCACAGCGTTATCCCAGCGTTACGACACAAGTGATGGCTAAGAATGAACTCAAAATACCTTCCATATAAAATCTTAAATAGAAATCAGTAAAATTTTACAGTTATCAGAAAGAATCAGTTCTTTCGCACTAACGTCAAAATAAAATGTCAGTTATGTAATCTCAATCAGTAAACTAAATGGGGAAATTTCTTACCGAGGTGCAGAGGTAGTCACTGTCGAGGATAAACTCAGAAAGCATGCAACTTCAGGGAAACTCTAGATCTGAAGCAATGACTGTGGCCTGCTTCTGATTCTAACCCCACTGTAACGAGAACACCAAGACTTATTCTCGTTGGTTAAGGAAGCTCCCTAGCACCTCTTCTTTACAGATTTATTTTCGGATATGGCTGGGTAATATAGTTTAGTAAATCACTCACGCAAAGTATGGTGATATTAGAATGATTTATGAAACAGAGGACAGCCATGTTTAATAACCAAAATAAATCGCTTAGGAAGAGGTGTTAGAGCGCTTCTTTAACCGATGAGAATACGGGAACAAGGGTGGATGTTGGTTCGATCGCTCCTAACAGTCAGAGGTGCGATCAGACAGGAATCAATTTTTATGCTTTAGTTCATTTTCAGTTTACACGTCTCGAACGAACGCGATTTTTAGTGTTCGTTCCCTGTGTGTGTGTTCAGCGTTACTCTAATGCACTCAATACCCGGTAATGGTAGTAGTAGTAGTAGTTGTAGTAGTAGTAGTAGTAGTAGTAGTAGTAGTAGTTGTTGTAGTAGTAGTAGTAGTAGTAGTTGTAGTAGTAATAATTGTAATAGTAGTAGTAATAATAATAGTAATAATAAAATTAATAATAATATTAATAATAATAATTATAATAATTGTAATAATAATAATAATAATAATAATAATAATAATAATAATAATAATAATAATGATAATACTATGGGATATACTCGATGTTACACTCAGGTCCCCAATTGTACTCTTGGGTGAAATAGGGCAATGGGGAAACTTGTCCACCAGTCTGACCAGAAAATCGAGCTCATGTTCTTCTACATGCGAGTTGGACCTGCTAACCAATGTACTACAGCCAACTAAAGTCTTCGAAAATCAGCCTCTTGAATCCGTGGCAAATGACACAGACATCACAGATGACACTGATCTAAAGCCAATAATAATAATAATAATAATAATAATAATAATAACAATAATAATAATAATTAGAGTTAGTTGCTGTAGCTTCACCAGACTGATTTTCACAGCCCACTGAGAGAAGTTGAAGAGGTGACAGAATTTTTGCTGCCGATTGTACTACCGACTTTCTCAAACAGGAGCGGTAATTCTAAGCAATACTATCACATCTATGTAGAGAGACATACCAGTATATCCCCAAATTTTGGTGGGTACTGAACGTAAAAATCGAAGCTTCTGAAACAGTGGTGAGAGATTGGAGTTTCAGTGTATTTCTCCAGTCGTAAATTTTCTTTTGACGAAACTGGGTAAATGGTTATTATTATTATTATTTTTTTTTCACTGTAGCGCATACAATAGTCACATTTCCTCCTCTCGAGCTTCTCTTCGTCTTCTCTTCTTCCTGATCAAGCCCCTTGCCTCTCGGTGAAAGACGCGGCAAAGTACAACATTGAAACAATATGCATAACTATAACTAAAATCAAATAAAATTGTGTTCATTACGCACGTCTGCATAGGCTGTGGTGTGACACATTAATTATGAATATTTAATGGCAATTTTAAGGCAGAATGCATTGAACAAAATCGCTGTTTTGAAAAATTAATGGCTTACTGGAATTACTATTAACTTTCCATTTTACTCTTAGTTTACATCGATAAACATTTTTGCATCCCTTTACGTAAAATCAGCCTGGGATGTTTAAGTTTGAGAAACCTTTTATTTTTGCCACCACCAGAGTTATACTGTATTCAGTTTAGAAGATATGTTCCTCAATAGTCCTTTCAGCAAGATAAGTTTTTCCTAAGTTGAATAAAATCGTCTGCTGATAGCAAGCATAAGCTGAAAAATGAAAAGTTATTAGTGACAAGATGTGTCTCTATAGAACTTCCCGTTACTGCAATTATTACGAGCCAATTTAGACCTTAGCAAATGTACAGTACATATTATATCCATACCAGGAAGCATAGGCTGCTCCTTTATATCATTAGTACAGTTATTTCTGCAATTAATTAATCAGAAATACTAATAAATCATTTATTTTCTTTATATGTTGGCTGTTCTGAGTAAATTTGCAAAGTCCTTGCCACATTACTCGATGCAAAGATAAATTCCTAACCATACTGTAATACATATACCACAAGCAAATAAATAAATAATTTGTACTAAGTATTGATGCTATCAATTAATGATATTCACTTGTAATCAGAATTAAAATGTCTAAAAACTGCCTAACTCTTCTTAATAAATAGACAATATTCCTATGTACTCAAACAAGTGCCCAGAACTTATATGGTTCAAAACACCTTACATCCTAACTATGGCATTTCCTGCACTTTTTTTTTTTTTTTATGTCAGTATCTTAAAGTCCATATTAACTCTCAGATTTAAGACTGAACTTTCAGTGGTTTTCCGCCAAAAATCTGAATTCCTCCAACCACAGTTTGTGTATCCATTTCTGACTCCTTACTCCATCCCACTTTCACAGGAGGGTTGCAAGGACAAACAGTGAAGTTGTACAATCCTTCGACATTCCTGTATTTCTCTCAAACATGTTTCTTTCTTTTTAAACTCTCACCAGTATATTATTCAGTTCTCTTCACTCTTGTAGATTATTATTTTTTTCTTAAGTATAATATCACACTTTCAAGCACCCTTGCCTAAATTTTACCTTCGTTTGCTCTTATCATCTGTTTAGTTATTGTTATACTTGCTTGAAATACCTTAAAGTTATTTATATTAATTTCCAGTCTCAACATTTTGTAATTCAGATTTTTGGCAGAAAATACAAACCGACAATCGGTTTGCTCAAAGTCTGATGGGTCAGCCTTCTAATTCACATTATATTTAACTATTCCACTTAGGATAATTTTGGTAAGGTCACTGATATGACATCCAATTCATTCAGCAGGGCAGGAGGCGCCTCCTCTCTTAACTAGTTCCACATTCCAGTCTAAAAATTCTTCGCCACGAATAAACTAAATTAACATTGAGTCAAAGGCCACCATTTAGTCTCTTCGTTTCATAACAAAGTTCATGGCTATGATAAATATCCCGCCCCTTATCATTTCTGTCATTCCTCTTTGTTGTTGAGGGAAAAAAAAAAAAAAAAAAGATCATTCCATCCATAGGCATAACTCTCCTATTCAAACTATTTACAACATTGTCAAATCAAGGTAATAATGTAATAATGGCAACAGGCGGATCAGATAAAACTAATATTTACTTGTGAATGGTACCGTGGCCAACCCTACCAAGCACAAACACTAAGACCCCCATTCTCGTCGGGTAAGGACGCTCCCTAGCACCTCCTCCTAAGCGATTTATTTTTGGATATGGCTAGTTGATATCCTTTTGTGCGTTATATATGCAGAGTATGGCGATATTGGAAGGATTTACTTTTATATAACACGGGGGAGGACATTAAGGTATAACATTCAAATTAAATCACTGAAGAAAAGATGTTAGGGAACTTCTTGCGCGTCGAGAAAAGGGCCTAAGAGGGTGCAGTGACGAAGCAACAGTGGAACGTAGTTAAAAATAATATATACATGAAGGTGAAGGTAAATATCCCACACACAGAAGAATCCTAGAAAGGCACTTGCGTATCTGCCAAGGACGCGACCCTCTCACATAATGTCCACAAATTTTGTAAATGTGTGAGGGGTCAGGGGGAGGGAGGAAAAAAAAAAATATCTATAGGGATGCTCATGGAAGATTTAGCATTAACCTCAAGAATACGGCGCCATCTTTTTCTTTTTTCTTAAATCTCTTTCTTGCTATTTCCATACAATTAGATCTACATTTGAAAAGAGCTGACTAAATATTTAAACATTTAAGTTCTCAGAGTTTCTCCACTCTCCCCAGTGGCATCATCTCAATTATTTTTCCCCTTCACTGAAGACTAATGTGTGGTAAATGGGGAAATAATCATCCCTAGCGTAATTAGAATCGTCTGGAAATGCAAGATTAAACTTAAATAGAAAAAGTGTCACCGTATTCAAGGTACTAAGGACAGGAATGCTGGTTAATTAAGGCACATGTGGTTACTAAAATCACCGCACTTAACTATTAAACAACATGCACCTCAGTCGGGCGGTCTCTGTCTTCAGCGACTTGACTTCCACCTGCAGCTTCATGTTCTCCTGCTCCAGATACGCGGCACGGATGGCGATCTCGTCCTCCTTGGCTCTCCGTGCGTCTCTCGACCGCTTGGCTGCTTCATTGTTCTTCCTGCGACGCTCCCAGTAGGCCTCATCCTTCACACACTCACTCCCCTGCCTTGCTCGACGTTTGGCAGCTCCGGTTGCGGCCTGACAGGTAGCGCCGGAACCTTCAGTCTCCATCCCGCCAGCTGTTGTGGTACCTGTCGCTCCTTCAGTCACGGTTCTTATCTCGGCTCCACTTTCGGAATCTTCTTTGAGAACTCCAGTATTTTCACTGTTCACTCCGCCCACGTCAATTTCGATATTTTCGGAACATTCCTGAATCATAGGCTGGCTTGTAGTAGCAGTCCCGCCCTGGTTGGGGTTTGAGAGATTGTTGTGGTTCGAATTTGAAGCGGCCGGACGAGCAGCGGAGGTGGATGATTTGCGGCCGACATTCCGACGAGCTTTAGTTGCCGAGAATTGTGCCAGCATCTGCTCTCGGAATCTCATGTAGTTCTCGTTGCTCTGCGCGTTGATCAGCATCTCCCTGTGCGACCCGCCCACCAAGCCACTTCCCAGCACGTTTGTAGGGCTCAGATGGGCTTGGGGATGAGCTAAGCCAGCTCCACTCAAGGTAGCTCCATTTAGGCTGGCTCCATTTAGACCTGTTCCACCCAGATTAACTCCATTCAAGCCAGCTCCACTTAGGCCGGCTCCGTTAAGGCTGGATCCACTCAGAGCAGCTCCACTTAAGCTAATTCCATTCAAGCAAGCTCCACTCAAGCCAGCTACACTTAAATTCACTCCACTCAAGCTAGCACCACTTAAATTAGCTCCGTTTAAGCTGGATCCATTCAGGTTAACCCCCAGCCCAACCCCGCCTAGTCCTGCCATCCCCCCAGCCCCCAGCCCAGCCATCGCGAAGCTAGGAGAGGTGGGGGTGTGCTGGGGGGTGGAAGTGGAGATAGGTTGGGGATGCACAGGGTCAGGTGATGTCATGGCGAAGTCTGCGGCTGGGGGAGAGCGAGACTGCTGGTGTGGAAAGTAAGATGGTGGGCTGAAATTCTGTCCTGTGGTTAGGTTGGGCTTGGCTAGGGCTGATCTGAGTGTGGAAAGGAGCAGTGGGTTTGACTGTAACTGGGCAAGAAGGCTTGAGCTCAAGGCAGTGGGTGGGGTGTAGGGAGTGTGAGACATGGAGGGGTAACTGTCATGGGAAGATTTGGCGGGACTGCAGGACATCTGGGATGAAGTGGCGATGGACCGAGGCGATGAACTGACCATGGGACGAGGGGAAAGGCTACTGGTAGACCGAGAACCGATGCCAATGGAGCGAGGAGAGGGGCTACGGATGGACTGTGAAGCGCCCCTGATTGCCCGAGGGGAAGGACTGCCGATGGGACGCTGTGGGGACGGAACACGATCGGGAGAACTATTATCTCTGCCCCTGGAATTCTGAAGTCTTAAAGCCAAGCCCATTACTCCCCCAGGCTGATCTTGTGTCTGGTTTTCACTCTCACTGTCACTCTGTCCATCTACCTCACTCTCACTCACACTCCGCGACTTCTTTTTATTCTTGGTGGAGAAATCTAGAGGCTGGGAGTCCATGTAGAGTTCCGGAGATGGAGAGGACTTGTGCTGGTGGAGGCTTGAGCTTGGGTAGAGCGTAGGGCTGTGGTAGAGAGCTGTGTTTTGGTGGTTAGCGTTGTGGTAGAGGGTGGAACTGTGGTGGTGGTGGAGAGAGGGGTTATGGTGGAGAGCTGGATTTTGGTGTAATGATGGTGAGTTGTGGTGGTGAAGGGGTGTGTTGTGGTGGAGAGTGGAGTAGAACCTCTCCATCAGCGGCAGTCCTGGCCCTGTAGTAGTCAACATACCTCCACCAACACCGTCATTCATTACACCTGAAAAGAAAAAAAAAATGCCTTAAGAGTGTCAAATAAGGAAATTGTGAGGCAGAGGGAAGCAATGAAAAGAAAGACACGGGTTCCTGTGAGCTAACGAGAATCATCCAACATTAAACTGGAATAAAATACGAACCTCTTAATTCCGAAACTATCTTGATCGTCCCTTCATCGGGCAGATTATCACACGTACTTTATCCTGGCTAACGCTTAACTATATCAGAGTCCTTGGTTTCTCTTCAGTAGTAAAATAGTATGACGTTAGCCGACTCAAAGTACAAAGCAGACAATTCGTAACCAAAGGCGTAACCATCTGACAGCGTAGTGTTTATAATGCACAATATATCGAGAGAGGATCTGAATAAAATTACCCTTACTTAACCACCCCAGTGAAGAGATGGTTTTTCTCACAGGTGAATGAAATGGTTTAAAGTTAGCACGAATAAACATTATTAATTTTAAATTGCTATTGTGAGAAGGGTTTGCTTTGGTTAGAAAATATGCCCAGTTTCAAATATAGTAGTAGTAGTAGTAGTAGTAAGAGTACAGTAATAGTAGTTGCAACCGTTCTTTAAGGTCGTCTGAACGTGAACTCAGTAGACTGTAGGCTGAAGTTACCCTTTCTCCTGCAGTCCACTATCTTTTTTTTTTTTTTTTCTATTTTGCTTCATTTCTAGGAGAGTATATTAGGCACAATACAGCTCAGATACAGGAGCCTTGATCGGAAAACATTAGTGGGCAGTAAGTATATTATGCCTGATTCTATACAGTCCTCGTTTTTATGTTCTAATCAGTATTCCATGTACAATAAATCCCTAATGCAGTTTCTTCACGCCACTAACACGAAACATTTATTTAATTCTACCATGAGTTACGTTTAAATTCTGTGATATATAACTATGTATTTTAAAACAATGCTAGAAATATACAACACATGAAAAAAAAATGTTAATGTGCAATTTGGAAAGTAACCGGGGATGCGGAAGATAAACAGTAAGATTTGATGCAAGGAAACGAGTAGGAGATGTGATTTTACCGGAAGGAGAGAGAGAGAGAGAGAGAGAGAGAGAGAGAGAGAGAGAGAGAGAGAGAGAGAGTGGTCTTGAAATGGCGGAAGGAAATACACGTGAATGACGACACACTAGCGAGTTATACATTTCCACCTTGAAAAAAATGTAGCACTGGGGATGAATAATACTTAGAATTTACCTGAAGGAATGTATATGTGTGGAGGCGATGCAGGTGGCGCCCCCAGGAGTAAAGGAAGAGGCAGGTCAGGTGGGGGGAGCGAGAGGGTGCGAGGGGTGCGAGTGCATCGTGAGTTGAGGCGGCAGTGAGGGGAAAGGGTGGTACGCAACAGGCAGTCATCGCTCCGCCCCCTCTCTCCCTCCCCTCACTCACACTCTCTCTCTCCTCTCCCCTTTCCCCCTCCTCCTCTTCCCACCATTCAGTGCCTCTCTTAGTTCCCCTCACTCTTGCCTTCTTCACTCACACTCTCTCCCCTCCCCCTCCTCTTTCTCCCCTTATTCAATGCCTCTCTTACCTCCCCTCCCTTCCACCTTACCTCTTTCACTTTCTCTCTTCTCTCCTTCCCTCCCCTCGCTCACTCACACTCTCTCCCCTCCCTCCTCCTCCTTCCCCCCTCATTCAGTGCCTTTTTCTCTCCTTCCTCTCCCCTTCCCTTCCTCTCATTCACTCCATCTCTCCTCTCTCTCCGTCCCTCCCCTCACTCACTCACTCTCCCCTCCTGTTCCTCATCCTCCCCTTTTCAGTGTCTCTCATCCCTCCCCTCCTTCTACCCTTCCCTTATCACCCTGTCTCTCCTATCTCTCCTTTCCCTCCCTCCCTCACCATGTTTTTTCACTCACTCTTATCACTCTCCCTTCACTTGTCTTACCCCCTTCCCCCTTTTCCTCCCATTCAGTCTCTCCCTCCCTCCCTCCATTTCTCCTTCACCATACCCCTTCCTTTATTCTCCTAGCTCTTCTAATCTTCAGCTCATATCAAGAATCCTTTCATCCTCGTCTGCTCTTTAACAGCCTCGACAGGACTAACAGCTCTGATTTTAGTTGCTTTCGTTTGTAGTATTTTCTTCTCTCCCCCTTCAGTCACTGATCATCCTTCTCCTTATCTCTCAACGATCGTGTTATTGGCAGGTATGATTGGGATGATGATGATGATGATGATGATGATGATGACGAGAGAGAGAGAGAGAGAGAGAGAGAATCGTAAAGAATGGGCTAAATTACATACACCTCTAACTTACCCATATATGATTTATTTCATTTATACATGCAGAAACGTCTGGACAATACCTGCATTCATGAGCTGCCTTTTATCTCCATAAGTACGAGAGAAATCCGACTCAGATGAAGAAAGAAAGAGTGAGAAAATAAGAAAAAAAAAGAAGGAAGGAAGGAAAGAAAGAGAGAGAAAGAAAGGAGAAAGGAGAAAAAGAGGGAAGGAAGGAAGGAAAGAAGGAAGGTTAAACTAAACGCACGTCAGTAAGAAAGATTTCCCCTACACTGAATTATACAGTATTATCTGGAGAAAGCAAAAATATAAAAACAAGGGAAATTGTAGTAATTAAAAGGAATAATGGAGAAGAAAATTAAGCCCTTCACTCCAAGAGGCCTCTCAAAAGTTTATAAAATCATGTAAAGATAACAACAACAACGAGTGGTAACAATAAAAACAGCAACAAAAACGGCAGCAGCAACAACAATAACAAACACAGCAACAAAAAACAATAACAGCAACAGCCACGACAAGAACAGCAAATGACACCGTCGTACTGAAGTCAAAATCAAATCCACTTACGGCTCTAGCACTCACTCTGTTTATTTATTTACTTATTCATGTATGCAAAAATGTGGGAGCTATTAGTATCATGCACGAACCATACTCTAACCAGTGAGTGTAAGTGCATGACGGTAATAATGGAGTGGCGTGTGTGTGTATGACCGAGACTTACACAAATGCTGCCTCTTTTGTATGTCAGACACGCACATGCACGCACACGCTAACATGAAAGGCGTACACACACCTATGTGACACCAAAACGCAGACACATACACACGGGTTTTGTATATTAATGAGGCACATACCAGTTCTCTTACACACACACACACACACACATCAGTCCTTATTACCACATCAACACCAGCCCTTACACACACACACACACACAGGTCAAGTAGTGTGGTGCATCTGGTCTATCGAGAATCAATGTGAGCGAGAGTCACTAGTGTCCGGCATTACCATAATTGTGGCAGATTTGTGGCAGGTCCTTCCCGTGTGGGTGTGAGGTGGGTGCGGTGTGGGTGGGGTGTGGGTGGGTTGGGTGTAGGTGAGGGAGTGTGTGTGTGTGTGTGTGTGTGTGTGTGTGTGTGTGTGTGTGTGTGTGTGTGTGTGTGTGTGTGTGTGTGTGTGTGTGTGTGTGTGTGTGTGTGGAGGGAGTGGGCTTCTGGGGGAGTGGGCGGGATAGGTGCGAATGGGGTGGAGTGGGTGGACTAGGTTTGGTTGGAGTTGAATGGGTTAAAGCAAGTGGGTGTGGGAGCTGAGAGGGTGAGACGGAGTGGTGTAGGATGGTGGTGGGATGTGTTAATGTGGGTGGAGTGGGATTGAGATATGTAGATGTATGGGGTGTGTGGGTGGGAAGATGTGTGTGGGTGGGGTGAGGGTGGGGCAGGATGAACAGGTGTGTGGACAGGAAGGGCAATGGGATGTGGACGAAGTGCATGGGTGTGAGATGTGGGTGTAAGGATTCGAAAGTTGATTGTGCTAGTGTAAAAATGTGGGATGTGTATAGACGTATGCGATGATTTGGAGATGGGATGGGGTGTGAGTTTCTGGCGTCAGGGTGTGGAGTGTGGGGTGTGGATGTGGTGCGGGGTGTGGATGTGGTGCGGGGTGTGGATGTGGTGCGGGGTGTGGATGTGGTGCGGGGTGTGGATGTGGTGTATAAGTGTGATGTGAGGTTACGCGGGCACAGGGGTGGGGATCGATGGTACGAGAATGGAGGTTGTTAAGTGATAGGGTGTGAGGTAGAGAGTTGTGAAAATGGGACTGTTAGAATGAGAGGGCTTGATAACTGGGTGTGAGTGTGGGGTGACGGAGTGATACTTGAGAGTGTGAGGTGAGAGAGTGGGGAAAGAGTGTGGGGTGAGGGAATGGGGTTTCAGAGTGTGGTGTGGTGTGGATGGGTGTGCAGCAGGGTGTAAGGTTGCGGCAAGGTGTGGATGTGGTGGCAAAAATAGAGAAGGGGGAGTGGAAGCAAGGAAGGAAGGGTGAGGAACTGAAGGCAAAGTTGCAGGATGAGAAGGATAGAGTGTGATGGGGGTGGGGAGTAAGGGGGTGATGGGGTGAGAGAGAGTATCGAGCGGTGGTGTGTGGGGGCGGACCGGTTAAGTGGCCTGCTCTTACGGTAATGTTACGGCGCGTGCTGCCAGGAAGGGAGAGGGGGAAGGGAGTAGGAGGGAGGGAGAGGGGGATGGAACAGGAGGATGGAGGAGAGGAGGGACAGGTCAGGTCACGCGTGTGGGTGTACTTAATCTTTGATACTCTCATGCTTAACACCGGATCAATATTTACCTTCAGAATTATTGCTCTCGTAAGTACAGCCATAAGAAAGAAATGACTAAGTAAAGCTGCAGTAAATGTCTGGGGTTGGAGTCACTCTGAGCAATTTGCAAATATTTCGAGGATCATTTTAAACTTAATCAGATGAATAGTTACCGTCAGAATTTTGTTGCCGTAAGAAACAAAACATCCATATGAAATCGTTTACCTCTTCATCATAAGGACATTTTTTTTTAACTTTATTTTTGTACTGTCAGAGGATATAATCTTTATTATTTTTGGTCAGGTACAACGCTGACATCACGTTTTCTGTCACCATATCAGGATATCATTACCAATGATGTGTGAAAAACTAAAATTCCCATCAAATTCCATAACTTTCCAAGGTTACATTGGCAGTTCAGTCCTTCGATAAGCTAGCTCGTTTGCATTCTTGCTCACTCACAGCACTCATTTACATTCAAGGACAAAATGGGTTTACTTCACACTTGGGCCATATGTCAGTTTCCTCGACGCATCATTTCAAAGAGAATCATCAATTGACAGAAAAACAAACCAAGCCTCTCTCAGCTTAGGAATGTTATCAATTATAGTACAGTGTAAGAAGAAGTGAAATGTCAGGCTAACTTTTGTTCCGGTTATACCACCCATACGCTTTATAAAGTCATCATGGACAATACTGTAAAAAAAAAAAAAAAAAAAAAAAAAAAAAAAAAAAACAATACGAACTGAAATACAGTAAGTGTTCATATAGTTTTTGAAGACTGATTCCACAACTAAATTAACTCCTTTGGCACACTGTTAAACTCCAAGCAGTAAAATTGGGGGCCTGGACGGAAATTCGATTGTTGTGTGTCGTATTCAAGGGCAAAACTGGGACCTAAAACAACTGTCTGTATTAATGAACATCGTGTAGCCCAGAGGAATTATTCTAAGTCCTCTTCCCTTCAAACGAACAGAAGCAATATGGATCGATCAACTAACTTTGATTCCAAGAAGACAATATGCGTGCCTGTAATTTAACCTCAGGGCATAGTCGTCCCGTAACAAGAAGATCATGCAGAAAATGTGCACGCGAAAGACTAATATACTTTTCGTGCTTCACAGGTAGAAACTTGAAAAAAAAAAAATAATGGAGCGACTGTCTTACCTGACATTGTCGAAGGTGTGAGGTGCGTCTGTGAGGATGTGTGGCTGGTTTTATGTGAAGCTCAGGTCAACGTAGTACATGGAAGGACATTCATGAGGCTCTAATATTGATGTTTGATACTGATACTGACGTTGTTGATACTGATGCTGCTACTAATCTTGACGCTGATGTTATTGAGGGTGTTAAGACTGAAGATGGCAATGTTGCTGATGTTGGCGGGGTTGACACTGGCGCAGCTGCTGATACTGATGTTGATGGTGCTGGATGTTGGCACGCTCGTCAACCTAATCTGGTGGGGATTAAGACTAATTATATACCTGGCAATATTTCGGTTATTATCACTATCATCGCTACCTTATTTTTAACACACACACACACACACACACACACACACACACACACACACACACACACACACACACACACACACACACACACACACACAAACACACACACGCACACGCACACCCACACCCACACCTGAACTGCACAGTCCTTACCTAAAATACTCATTTTAGTGTCTGAGTTTTAAAGAATGTGGTAAATCGTGTGGTAATGAGATAGTGTAGAGTTGTAGTGTAGAGCTGGGATTGTGTGTGTGTGTGTGTGTGTGTGTGTGTGTGTGTGTGTGTGTGTGTGTGTGTGTGTGTGTGTGTGTGTGTGTGTGTTACATTGAACAGTGGTGTGTGGTTTTATGATGAGGTGTGCAGATCAGGGGTATGGTATGTGATATTGTACAAACACACTAGTTAGATACCACTATAACATTCACATATACCTACTTAACATTCAGACACACTTTCTAGACCATTTCGACATCCACACATACCTCTTAGACATTCATAACTGCTTGATCCATGAGTACGTGCACCTCTCCTTCCTCCCGTGACTCCTACGCATTATTCACTCCACCACACGCCATAATTCACTTCTATAAATTTATCTATATGAACTTATTGTTACTTTTGGGACTAACGGGCAATATATGTACCGGTTCTTAAATGTATCACTGCCCCTCACTAACCAGCTATCTTATTGTCTCTCCTCATGCTATGAATTATATCAGGCTTTGCACAACAAGGGTATTGAAAAATGTAATGAACTCAGGGGTTTACTGGAAATATTAACACATTTTTTATCGTACTGTCGTTGACTCACAAGATTTCCTAACATCTTTTCCTCTGTGATTTAGTCTGCTTATTACACCTTAATCTCTTCTTATCAGTTCCCTATGCAAGCTTTATCGTTACTGAAGGGATCCAGACAACATGGAAAGAAGTATTAAGATAAGAAAACCAAAATCATAACTAGGTAATGAGGGGAGACTACGAAGTTAATCCGTGCCAGTGAGAATAGAGCCATTCATTCACCAGTAATGTCTGACTATATGCTGAAGTATTACAGGGAAAAATAATGACTGACAAAAATGATATATTTAATCTTATATGTGGGAGATGTTTAACATTTGACCCTCTCATGGTGGGAGACGAGTTTGTATTTTATTCCATCTAACGTGAGACGATATATTTGTTATGGAAGCTCCCTAACACCTTTCTCTAAGCGATTTATTTTATTCATTACACCTTACTGTCCTCTTCTGTCACATAAAGCCCTCCAATATCGCCATACTCTGTATAAAAATCCCTAAGCATATCAACCACCCATATATGAAAATAGGTCGCTAAGGAAGAGATAACGCTAAAAAAAAAAAAAAATAGTAACCAGCCATATCTAAAAATAAATCACTAAGGAAGGGGTGTTAGGGGACTTCCTTGACCGACATCATTCAGCTCCTTCACGGTGGGGACAACTCTTGAAAAACCCTAATCCGACAAACTCTAGACGATTTTATTTAGCTGAGAGTAGAAGGAAACTGAGAATATTAATACATATGGAATAATCATACTGAAAAAAAAAAAAAAAAAAAAAAACACCTCATGATAGACTAAATCCAAGAACTTTTTTTAATTTTTAGTTTTTTTTTTCCATTACCTGTCGCAAAACGCAAGGTATATGAGAGTAGTACGTGCTTATTTTTGTTACTTTTCTTTCCTTTTTTTTTTTCTGTTATAAGTGCTGGCTTTGCTGGGTGTGAGGAATTATTGAAGCAGCACCTGACGAGATGGAGTATTTCGCTGGGTTTATTATTATCATTATTATTATTATTTTTATTGCGCTGTCATCCTTCTTCTCTTGATATCGTTCTTCATATAAATCAATTTCAGAGAGAGAGAGAGAGAGAGAGAGAGAATGAGGGGGAGGAAGAGGAGGAGGAGGAATGAAGAAGAAGAGGGGGAGGGAAAATACGAATAAAAATAATAAAGCAGTAAAGAATACGATGATTTCTGGCCGTGTTGTAGAAGGGCCTGTGGGTGAGGTGGCATTACCATCTATCATTCAGGTGGGGTCGTGTGGAGCGCCCCTTTTTGCCCTGTCTCACCTGGCCTCTCTCTCACCCATTATGTTCGACCAGGTATCTTCCTCATGCATAATTAAAGCCAATCTGACCTCTTATTACCGCGCGCCACACTCAACACGCAGTAACCCGCGCGCACGCACACACGCGAACGTCAGGAGTCAGCACACGCACACACGCAAACGCCAGGAGTCAGAGGGTTGGGTGTTGCATATTGGATGACCCGTGGCCGTAATGTGAGGATCAGCAGGTGGCTACATAACCGGCTGCGAGGAAGAGGGTAATCGGCTGCGAGAAGAGGGGTAATCGGCTGCGAGGAGGAGGGTGAATCGGCTACGAGGAAGAGGGTAATCGGCTACGAGGAAGAGAGTAATCGGCTACAAGAAAAAGGGTATTAGGGTGTGAATAGATGGGCATCATTTTACAATTTTGCGGGCTCAGCCTTTGGTTCCTTCTTCCTCGCATTAAAAAAAAAAAAAAAATACCACTCAACCAACTTTCATCACGGCATGGTTGATATCTGGCAGGGACGTTAGTTTGCAAAGAATTCCGTAATAGTGTATGGAGCGCGTTCTTGTGGTATTTGCAGCAGAGCATCATGATTTCTTTTGCTGTAGAACATAAGAACATAAGAAGAGAGGATAACTGCAGTAGGCCGGTTGGCCCATGCTAGGCAGCTCCTAGAAGAGTAACTAAACTACTAGAATGAGATAAGGATAGCAAAGAAGAAGGCTCTCCCCCGCCCTCCAAACCCTCCAGCCGAAGCCGGCAGGAAAAAGTCAGAAAGAACACCACGCCGTATAGAAAAACTGGCGTGGACATTTTACAGGAAAGTGTGAAAGGAGAATAGAGACTATCATAGTGTAACCTGAAAAGAATTTTTTTTTGAATTAGTATTGGTTATAAGATTTTCTTTATTCTATATCCACCCCTTATTTGTCATATGCTTATCTAGCCTATGCTTGAAACTCTCAATGGAAGAGGCGGCAACTACTTTACTAGGTAGCTTATTCCATTCGTCTACTACTCTGTTACCAAACCAATTTCTACCGATTTCCTTTCTGAAACGAAATTTTTCTAGTTTGAAACTATTATTTCTAGTTCTATCCTGTATGCTCACTTTAAGTACCTTGCTAATATCTCCATTATTTATACCATTCATCCACTTAAACACCTCAATTAAGTCTCCCCTTACTCTACGCCTCTCTAGCGAATGCAGACTTAGTTTTTTCAGTCTGTCTTCATATGACAGGTTCCGGACGTCATGTATCATTTTAGTCATTCTTCTCTGTACATTTTCTAACGAATTAATATCCATTCTATGGTAAGGACACCAGAATTGTACTGCGTAGTCTAAATGTGGCCTTACTAATGCTAGATAAAGTTTCAGTATTACTTTAGATGATCTATTGCTTACGCTTCTCGAAATAAATCCTAGGACCATATTTGCTTTATTTCTCGCATTAATGCACTGTTGCCTTGGTTTAAGGTCGTTACTAATCATAACTCCTAGATCTCTCTCGCATTCCGATTTGCTAATTTCTTTGTTATCTAAGCTGTATTTAGTATCTCCAATGATCTTGCCTAAGTTAAGTACTTTACATTTTTCAACGTTAAATTCCATTTGCCAAGTTTTAGACCATTTGGACAATATATCGAGGTCTTTTTGTAAGTTATGGCAATCGTCAGTCGAGTTAATGATACGCCCTATTTTTGTATCGTCGGCAAATTTGCTGATGCTGCTATTGACTCCTAAGTCTAGATCATTTATATATATGATAAATAATAAGGGACCGAGTACTGAACCCTGTGGTACACCGCTAGTTACTAATCCCCAGTCCGACTTAGTTCCATTTATTAATACTCTCTGCTTTCGTCCTTTCAGCCAGGATTCTATCCATTTTAAGATATCGCCGTCTATACCGTGTGCTCGAACATTTCTAACTAATCTTTCGTGTGGGACTCTATCAAAAGCTTTACTAAAGTCCAGATAAATAACATCGTAAGCTTTATCGCTATCTACTGCCTCATAGACCTCCGAGTAGAATGACAACAAATTTGTGAGGCAGGATCGTCCTTGCCTGAATCCGTGCTGACTTTCGTTTATAAGATTAAATCTTTCTAAGTGTTCTCTAATCTTATTTGCCAAAATTGACTCTAACATTTTTCCTACTATTGACGTTAGACTTATCGGACGATAATTCGACGCAGCTGATTTATCACCCTTTTTAAAGATGGGCACTACGTTTGCGATTTTCCACGCCTCTGGAACTTCTCCTGAGCTTAAAGAGTCATTAAATAACGTTAAAAGTGGCTGACATAATTCTTCTTTGGTTTCTTTTATAATTTTTGCATATATATCGTCCGGACCTGGCCATTTTTGAGGTTTTAACTTATTATTTTCTCTCAATACGTCCTCCTTACTATAGTAGCCGCAGCGAGAAATGAACGCTGTGGTGGGGCAGGCGGGATGACCGGGGATTCCCCCACTGTAACCATATCCACATGTCACCGACCATCGGCCACCTCTGCAGCCCCGCTCCATGATCCTTACCCTGTGTCTCTGGCTTTCTCTTTCTCTCTCGGTTTCTATATAAATTGGTGTATTTCCGAAACTAATTATGAAATTATTATGACTTTTGTTCCACACCACCACTGAGGTAAAAATCAAGGAGAGTTTTCTGTATAAAGGTTTCCCCCCCCTCCTAAATGTGGCATATGAGCGGGGGAGTGCGGCCTTGCCGATACCTCCGCCTGACCTATAATTATACACTCGCCAGAACTGACCTGCCCTCAGACAAGGGGGTGGGAAACCTTTATACAGAAAACTCTCCTTGATTTTTACCTCAGTGGTGGTGTGGAACAAAAGTCATAATAATTTCATAATTAGTTTCGGAAATACACCAGTTTATATAGAAACCGAGAGAGAAAGAGAAAGCCAGAGACACAGGATAAGGATCATGGAGTGGGGCTGCAGCAGTGGCCGATGGTCGGTGACATCCTACCTCTATGGTTGGTGACATGTGGATATGGCTACAGTGGGGGAATCCCCGGTCATCCCGCCTGCCCCACCACAGCGTTCATTTCTCGCTGCGGCTACTTTAATAGTTATTTTACTAAGAATATTTTCCGTATTCTCATGGTAAATATTTGCTGCTTGAGGGACCAGGCTTAGATTTTCCTTGGTGAATACTGTTATGAAATAATTATTTAGGATGGAGCACATTTCTTTATCTTCACTGGTAATGTCACCTGATTCTGTTCTGAGTGGTCCTATCCTATCTTTATTTTTCGTTCGGTACATTTGATAAAAACCCTTGGGGTTTTCTTTTGATTCACTTGCAACCTTAATTTCATAACTTCTCTTTGCTTTTCTTATCTCCCTCTTTACTTCTCTATTTAATATTGTGTACCGGTTACGTAAGTGTTCCTCTCCACGTTTTATTTTTCTATATATTCCTTTCCTTTGGCCTATGAGAGATTTTAATCTGTTGTTTAACCATCTAGGTTCTGAATTGTTAGTTCTAAACGGTTTTGAAGGAATATATCTATCTTGGCCTCCGTGTATTATATTTATTAACTCGTTATACTTCTCACTGGTTGAACGTCTGTTTGGTACTGGAGCTGAGTTAATTTCAGTCACTTGGACTACATTCCTATCTACCACCTCCCCCCTCACAGACACCTGAAGGGCATCCCCACGTGCTTCCTGCGCCTGACCTATGACCTGGGGATCCCCACTGACCTGGCATTCCCTCAAATAGCTAATCTCCCTGTGGAATACAGTTCGAAAATAAGCTCTTAAGCCATCGAAATCTCCTAGACGAAAATTAGGAACGGTGGAGGTATTTTCAGTGGAACAGACATCCCAAATAAATTTGAACTTAATTTCTTCATGATCGCTATTACCAAGTCGTCCACCAACCTCTATATCGCTAATGATATTTTCTTTATTAGCTAAAACCAAATCTAGTATATTATTACCTCTGGTGGGCTCCCTGATATACTGATAAAGGAAATTATCCTGTACTACCTCTAGAAATTCCTCTGACTCTGCATCTCCTGTCTGATTTCTCCAATCTATCCTTGGCAGATTAAGGTCCCCAACAATTTTCTGATGTTCACTTCGTTGTGTCACATTGATGGTTAGTGTTCAGATTCCCCCCCCCCCCAATGTACAAGTGTTACACCTGAACACTTAATGATCTACCTGTCACTGATATTAGGATGGGCATGCTTATATAGATCGGTATAATATGGACTGATATAATGGAATTCCGATATGACAACTGAAGGGAGGGGGGGAGTAGGTAATAAACACAGCATCAAGATAACTTTCATTTCCTCTAAAACAGACCCCACTTACGACTGTATTTTGGTTTGAAGAGTGAAACACCTATTGGCCAGTCTGATTTATCTATCAATACAAACAAATCGCCTCCATGTCACCCTGTCCCCTGCCACTTCGCTGCCCTTCCCCCAGTTTACATCCCTCCTCTCTCATATACCTCTCTACTTCATCCCTCCATCCCATTCCCGGTCTCCCCCTCCCTCTCCCCCCTTCACCTCACTCACATACACTCTCCTGGTCAGTCTCACTCTTGCAAACACTAATTAACATAGAGAAAACGTTGATGCTGAGATTTACTGGTACAAACAGCCATAAAAGTGTATATCAAAGAAAACGGTTTTGATATTTCTCGATATTCAGAAGGCGCTATAGTGTAGTGCTGAAAGAAAGGCGGCCATTTTCCTAGAAGAGGGAAGGTGATGTAAGAGTGGCCGCGCGCCCTTGTGACGTCACTAGGGGGCGGGGCGGAGACGTAAGGGGCCGGGCAATCAAGGTTGCGTCACGGGGAAGGCACCTCCTTAACCTTGACATGGTCGGGACAGTTCTAGCAATCAGTTCTAGTTAAAACCAGACGATTTAGAGCCGAGTGAGTGTGGGAGCCTGAGTGTTTACTCCTTCTTAATGTGGGTTTCGTATATTCTCAGCTGTCTCATAGTAATTCTCTTTTCTTATAGTTTTTGTTGTGGAAGCATCTCTATGAGCGGCCCTGTCCGTCTGTCCCTCAATAACGATGTTCGGAAATGAGGTGCTTCACTCCCATAGACTTCTGCAGATCATGCCAGATGACGCACCATACCATATTCGAGAAGCGTGAGCAATAGATCATCTAAAGTAATACTGAAACTTTATCTAGCATTAGTAAGACCACATTTAGACTACGCTGTACAATTTTGGTGTCCTTACTATAGAATGAATATTAATTCGTTAGAAAATGTACAGAGAAGAATGACAAAAATGATACATGACGTCCGGAACCTGTCTTATGAAGACAGACTGAAAAGACTAAGTCTGCATTCGCTAGAGAGGCGTAGAGTAAGGGGAGACTTAATTGAGGTGTTTAAGTGGATGAATGGTATAAATAAGGGAGATATTAGCAAGGTACTTAAAGTGAGCGTACAGGATAGAACTAGAAATAATGGTTTCAAACTAGAAAAATTCCGTTTCAGTAAGGAAATCGGTAGAAATTGGTTTGGTAATAGAGTAGTAGACGAATGGAATAAGCTACCTAGTAAAGTAGTTGCCGCCTCTTCCATTGAGAGTTTCAAGCATAGGTTAGATAAGCATATGACAAATTAGGGGTGGATATAGAATAAAGAATATCTTATAACCAATACTAATTCAAAAAAAATTTCTTTTCAGGTTACATTATGATAGTCTCTATTCTCCTTTCACACTTTCCTGTAAAATGTCCACGCCAGTTTTTCTATACGGCGTGGTGTTCTTTCTGACTTTTTCCTGCCGGCTTCGGCTGGAGGGTTTGGAGGGCGGGGGAGAGCCTTCTTCTTTGCTATCCTTATCTCATTCTAGTAGTTCAGTTACTCTTCTAGGAGCTGCCTAGCATAGGCCAACCGGCCTACTGCAGTTATCCTCTCTTCTTATGTTCTTATATCACCCTCTCACAAAATCTGCCTCTCACACCACACCTTATACCGAAGGGGCCTGAAGTTTCCGCATCTAGTACTTTTATTCTCCTTTTTTCCTTGACTACGAGTACGTCATTTGGTTCTTATTCTCCAGGTCCTGACGATATCATTCAGCTTGGGGGACATGAATACGGCTTGAAGTTATAAAAAATGACATGTCCGCAGCCAGTCGATTTTGCTGCTTTTATCATTACATTACTTTTAGCACAATGGCGATGAATTCCACTAACCTCATCATTAAGACAGACCTTGAGCAAAACAGTCTAGCGGCAAAAAAGCGAATTAAGAAACACCGTCGTAGTGCATGGGTTAATCAGTGTTTCTAACCTTGCAAGACCAGAAATATCCCCCAAATTAAATCCAGTAAACAAATCAAACAGTAACTCAAGCAATTAAATCAACCAAGCACAATTAAACAAGTAAATAATATGCGGTGATAATAAGATACAATATCGAGACGAAGGGGTTTAGGAGAGAATATTCATGTCAACAAAGATACACGGATCCACCTCAGAGATCGTCAGTAAGAACAACAGTATCCCAAGAGCTATGAAACAGTGACAGATTCGTAGTGTAAGGTAATACGGTTGGTGGGAGGGAAAACACGGGAAATCCTTGAAGTTTTTATTTTCCCTAACGTTTCGGATTAAACAAAGCCCATGGGAGGTACTGGTGCTGTCATCCGAAGCGTTAGAGAAATACCGTAAACCCCTTCCCTTTTTATCTCCCATCCATTCTTTGAAACAGCATCAACATAATTGCTTGTTATCCTTGTCTTACTTTAATACTCTAGCCACATCATAAAGGGAACTGTTAACATCCAGCTTACTTCAGTTATCCTCCATATGTTATTTTATTCCATTCCTGACTTTGGGTAAGCTCACACAGATGACGTAAGATTGAGTCGGTGGTGAGAGTGAGCCACGTCAAATCAGCACACATCACTCAGTAACTCAGTGACAGAGAAATCAGTCGAAATGTATCGTAAAGTTCGTATTCAGCACTTGTTTGCTTATTTAACTCTGCATAATTCCTACCAATCGTTCGCTTATAAATAGTTCATAGTTGGACAGGCATTTACGTCATTGATTATAGTTACCTCAGTCTTAGGTGAAGGATGCATAATAATAATAACCTAACATTTAAACGTCATATTCGGATATTAGTAAGATATGAGTGAATGGAAAAGAAAATACTGTAGTTATATATGTAAAGAGGATAACTATAGCACAGCAGACCGGTTGCTTCATACTAGGCAACTCGTTTCTACGGGTATGACTAGATTACTGCTATAAGAAAGGAATGTTGCTACAAGAGTGATGGTAATAAGAGAAAAATATTTAGAGAAGTGAGAAATGAATGACATATATACAAAACCTTACACCACACACTACCATAGAACATTCTCTTCAATACACCGTAATCCTAACAGCATGTGAACAGACAACGCTACAGTCGGCTTGTTTTCACACTGAGTGGGTTTAGGACATACCACATAGTGAAACTGTTTATACAGGCGATACAACACAAGAACCCAAATTGTCTAAGTAATTCACAGTTTTTAAAAATCATGAAGTCAGATACATTAAAAGATATACTGCATAATGACGCAATAAATGCATTAAATAGGTGAGAAAGTGCCATTTTACAAATCCCTGAGCCAGCAAAAATAATAGCCATTACTGTGTCTAACTTTACAACTTCCATAATACCCTCCTGCATGTTTGTCTCACAGATGTCAACATAGCTTGTATCACTAATATACAGTATACATAAGTGGGGCAATACTGACATAATCCGTATAAAGGAAAATCTAAAGGTACAATAGATAAAAATACATCGTAAACTTGTTATACTTAAGATTACGTGAGCGACCATAGTTGTTACGCTTCCAAAGCTAGCCTAAACAATCAATCAATTCTAACCTTACCTTGCGTGTCGATGGATGATGTTTCGCCGTTTCGGTGGGGTAAGAGAGTCAGTGCGCAAGTGTGAAGAACCGAGAGAGGGATGCAAGAGGAGATGAGTGACAGTCAATAGGAAGAGAGAGGTCACGCGGTAGCATCCACTGGTTCGAGGTCAAGAGTAATACTGAGGCAATGACACGCGCCCACCACCACCCTATAGCTGACCTGTCCTTCTCCCCTCCTCCCGTACATTCACACACACGCTCCCCCCCTCTCTGTCCCACCTCACTCCTCTGTCGGACCTTGATGCCAACTTTGTGCTTTTGTATTCATATCTAGAAAGATTTATTTAGACTTGGCTATAATATGAAAATGTCTTTTCCAAGTATAAACGATATCCCTTAGCGATTTTCTATGGAAATGTTCGTTAGAGCGAAATTCTGACACCTATTAAGAGCAGAAGTTCATCGATATTTCTGAAACTGATTTGGCAACTATAGGTCGCTGCGCACCCATTCAAAATCCAACTTTGCTAAATATAGAGAATTACCACAAACTCACAAGAAACAAGAGTAACCTAAGAAAAGAGGAGACCTGCAGAAGATCGCTTGCTCCATTTGAGACACTTCTTGTTAAGGGAAAAACTAAACAAAGAGAAATAGATTTAGGTGCATCCACTGGTACTTTAAAATAAAATGATTTGGTCGAAAGCATGTGGAAAATTAATTGACTTCGTTCAGCGTTGTTTTAATACCTGGTGCTGTGTTTATAAGGCTTCTTGAGCTTATGGCGTTTAAGATGGCTTGCTTATATTTTCATCTTAAATCTTGTGGCTACCAAGCAATTTTTAATCAAACTAGAGTGAATAGTGCCCTGAAAAACACGACCAAAATGATTCATGATAGTGTTTAGCTGCTATACTTGCTTGTTAATGGGAAATACTGGTTAAGAGTCTAAATAAATGCATCCGATGGGCGTTAACAACCCTTGAGTAATATTATGTACACTGACGTCACATATGGCTAAAAAAAATCATGTAGGGGTATTTTGGTTCAATTCCATATATATATTAAACTGGACGCTTCAGTGGCTTGACCGTAAGAATGTGAAAATAAGCTAAATTTTGGCGAATCTAAAACTGATTTCAAATATGTCCCCCCCCCCCTCCTCCTTCAACGCATCTTTCCGCTCCACCACCTCCCTTCTCCACCCCCCCCCACCCATCTTCCTTTCTCTCCCTTAATTATTCCTCCATCTCACTCCATCCTTCTTCACCTATTCTTGTTTCTCTAAAAGGTAAAGTAATAGGGATAGTCTTGGTAACATACACTGGTCTTCTTTTCCTTTTTCTCTCTCCCCATCCTTCCTTTCCTCCCCCTCCCCAACTTCCCTCCCCATCCTTCTTCTCCTTCCCCTATCTTTCCTCCCTATCCATCTTCTCCTCCTCCCCATCCTTCCTCTCCACCCTCCTCCCCATCCTTCCCCTTCCCCCCCGCCATCTTCCCTCCCACGCCACCAGTCCCCAAGATTACTGGAGTGAGGTCAAGCCGAGAGGTCACTAAATAGGGCACACCGACCTCATATTGTATGGCTGGGTGGTAAGGCTGCTCCGTGGGGGGTGGCCGCAAATTTCCCAGCTGTATTCTTGCTGGGTGGTTTGTCTTTCCTAGGAGGGTCGAAGTTAGGCCAGGTTAGATTAAATAAAGTAAAATCGATCATCCTAGGAAGAAAAAAAAACTTAGCGAACCATGAAGAAACTGGGCATAAGATTGGAAATAAGACGCTTGGAGGGAGGTAGGGGAGGTTGTGTGTTCGTTAGGGTAAGGGAGAGAGGGATTAAGAAGAGAGGAAAGGGTTGGGGGGAAGATGGAGATAGGGGGAGGGTAGAAGAGAGATAAATTTGAAGAAACAGTTTCATAATATGCATACTGATAACATATCCATCTGCGTTATCATGACACTGATAATGAACACGCCATTATGTTCTGTAATATTTTAAATTTGGTGTCAATAACATATCTATCTATCTATCTATCTATCTGTCTGTCTACCTACCGATCCATCTATCTATCTATCTACTGAAGCATGCAAAGGAAAACAAACAACAGCAATAGCTGGTTTTAACATTTTGGTTTAACTTCCAGTCCCTTAAAAAAAAAATCGCTTGTGTCATGACCAACCTCAGCATAGGGATTCCTTGAAAATAAAACATGGCGTCATTTTATTGCCTGATTTGCTGGTTGATTGAGAAGAGACAAAGCAAGGGAGCATCATGGAGGTAAAGAGGGGAGGGAGGGTGTGGGGGAGGAAGGGTGAGGAGGGGTAGGAGGGTTGAAGATGTAGAAGAGGATATGGGGGGGAAGCGGGGGAGAGACGGTTGGGTTGTGATGACAGAAAGGGTTAAATAGTCCCCCCTCCCTCCCTCCCACCCTCCTTCTCCTCCCTCCCTGCCACTCCTCTCCCTTCCACCTCTCGCCCTAACCAAGTATCAGATTCCGGTGACCCTTTCTGAGCGTCGTTAAAACTGGGTCTCCTGGAACACCCCCTTTCCGCCCCCTCTTCCTCCATGTCTTCCTCCTTTCTTTTCCTCTTTTCCTTCCTCCACTCCTTTCCTCTTTTCCTTCATTCCTCCGTTCTCCCCTTTCCTCTTTTCCTTCCTCCTCTCCTTCGTCCCCCTTACTCCCTCCATGTCATTCTCTTTTCCTTTCCTTTCCACTTTTCCCTCTTTCACTCTTACCTCTTCCCACCTTCCATTCTTACTTTCCGTACTTTTCTTTTTTTCCACCACCCCCATTTTTCTCCTTGCATTCCCTTCGTTTCCTCGCCGTCTCTCGTTTCTTTCGTCCTTCCTTCCTCTTCTTCTCTCTCTCTTCTTCCAGTCTTTCCATTCTCCCCTCCTCCCCTCTCCCTCCTTTTTCTCCCTCCCCTTCCTCTATGTCGTTCCCCCTCTCCCATTGTCCTTTCTCCCTCAAGTTCTTTCCCCTCCTCTCCTCTTCCTCACTCCATCTGTTCTTCTCCTCCTCTCTTCCCTTAGTTTCTCCCTCTTTCCCTTCGTTCATCTTGTTCACTTCTTTCCTCTCTCTGAAGCCCTCTCGTTGTGCATTTTTCATGTGTGTGTGTGTGTGTGTGTGTGTGTGTGTGTGTGTGTGTGTGTGTGTGTGTGTGTGTGTGTGTGTGTGTGTGTGTGTGTGTGTGTGTGAATGCGTGAGTGTGCGTGACATATCATGCACTATGCGAAGCATCGATCCTTGGCGAGGTCAGTGTGGGGGTGTGTTGCAACGTGCTGTAAAGTGTTGGAAATCATGCCAACCCTTCCTCACACACACCCACACACCCACACCCACCCACCCACACCCACACCCACACCCACACCCACACACACACACACACACTCACTCACAATGCAAAGAAACACCATAATCAACAACGATATTGTCCTATCAGTATTTTACTACATCGATGGTCTGAGTGGAATCGAGATACTGAAAGAAGAATACGGAAAATTACCACTGCCACCACCATCATCGTCATCACCATCGACAGTATTTTCATTACCATCATAATAATAATCATAACCCAGTTTTTCACAGTTTCAAAGACGTGGGTGGGATCCGTAACCATGAACAAAATCACCCACACAGGAAAGCACTGAATCATCATCATCATCATCATCATCATCATCACCCAATATTCCATCGTTTCAGTGGTATAAGTATGCATTAAAAGAGAGAAAGAGAATGAAAGAAAAAACTTCTAGAGGAAAAGGTGAGCCAACATTCATTTTAAGTGCTTTGAGATCCCGGAGAATTAAAAAAAAAAAAAAAAAAAAAAGTTAAGAGTTGAGAAATTACGTGTTTTATGGTGACTCTTTTCTATATAGTTAAAAAATAGCTGCAATACCTTTACTATAACCCTGTAGTGCATAGTCTCTATTCTCCTTTCACACTTTCCTGTAAAATGTCCACGCCAGTTTTTCTATACGGCGTGGTGTTCTTTCTGACTTTTTCCTGCCGGCTTCGGCTGGAGGGTTTGGAGGGCGGGGGAGAGCCTTCTTCTTTGCTATCCTTATCTCATTCTAGTAGTTCAGTTACTCTTCTAGGAGCTGCCTAGCATGGGCCAACCGGCCTACTGCAGTTATCCTCTCTTCTTATGTTCTTATGTTCTTATACGTAGACTTAAGTAGTGGTTTTGACTATTAAAGAATTTCTATACACAGATAAAATATAGCTATGTTACCCTCAATATAAATCCTCGTAGTACATGAAGTAATTGCTGTTATTTACTATGTAGATTAATTGCTCTAATCACGAAGCCAGTTTCACCCAACTAGTGTTACTATTTGGAAAGCACTGTTTAGAAGTGGCACTGTACCTGCGTAAACCTTTGTGTGTGTGTGTGTGTGTGTGTGTGTGTGTGTGTATGCGTGTGTGTGTGTGTGTGTTGAATTATGCACAAGTTATACATGTGGACTGCCCATGCGGATGTGCAAGTAGTAAGGTCGCCTGTATGTGTCGTAAATGTATATACACATGTGTCCGCACGCACGTGTGTGTCATCAGGAAACCCTTGGGAATGATCACATCTTACCTGTTTGAGTGGAAGGGAAAGAGTAATGTGTATTAGGGGTGATGTGGTGTGCAAGTGCGGTGTGAAGTGGCATGTGGTGCAGAGTGGTGCGAAGGAGCGTGTAGAGGTTGGTTTGTGTGAAGGTATTGAGCAAGAAGGGAAGTAGGAAATGATGTGATGTAGAGTGTGCTGTGTGTAATGTGCAGTGGTAGTGTAGAGTAGTGGGGTACTGTGTTGTGAAGTGATGTGGTGTGGTGTGGTGCGGTGTGAAGTGATGTGGTGTGGTGTGATGAAGTGTAAAGTGGTGCGGTGTGGTGCGGTGGGTGGTGTGGTAGAGGAAGGGTTATTTTATTAGTGGTGGGGTGGTCTGGTAGGGGTGAGGGTGGATGGATGGAGGGGTCCCCAGAGAAAAATACCACTTACTTCACGCCCCCGCCCCCTCCCCCCATCTCCTCTCCCTCGAACCCTCCCACTCAGTGTTATGAAGTGACGGGGAAATAAAATAGTAACCAGTGGGGACCCATGCTTTCTCTTATTTCTCTAGTTTTAATTCTTACTCATCATTATCAATTTTTCTAATAAATAAATAAATATATAAATATCTACCCACCTACCCACCCGCCCATCTCTATCGATCTATCTATCTATCTATCGCTTCCATTATATATTCCTCAAACCTAATAATATCACGTAGTAACAGGCCTACAATAATAGTGACTTCCCATCTAACTGGAAGGGTTAAAGAGAGCAGAAAGATAAGCCATTCTTGAAATTCCTCTAAGTGATAATTCTCTCTCTTTCTACCCCTCCTCTCTCTCTCTCTCTCTCTCTCTCTCTCTCTCTCTCTCTCTCTCTCTCTCTGAAAGCAGTAAATTTTTCCACTATTTTTTAACCATTTATTGGCTGGATTTCACTCAGCCTGATAAAAAAAAAAAAAAGCCATACAGTAATTAGAATAAAATAATTAAATAAAATTTTGCTATAAGAAGGACTGACCTCTTAAAATCGGCATATGAGATCACCGAGGAAAAATGGTGTCATCAGAAAATATTAGATGACTGGAAAAGAAATTCTCTCTCTCTCTCTCTCTCTCTCTCTCTCTCTCTCTCTCACACACACACACACACACACACACACACACACACACACACACACACACACACACACAAAATAGTTTACATATTTGCGCGAAAAAATAACATACGCGACTTAAAAAAATTGTCACCATGTGAATAAAAAAGACTTAGGAAGAATGAAGTCACCAGGAAAAAAATAGATGACGCAACGAAAAATGACGTAACAGAGAAAAATACAAAATAACCTGAAAAAATAGACAAGAGAAAAAAAATAAAACAACCAGAAAAATAATAGACGATTAGAAAAACATCATACACGACCAAAAAGTGTTAAAACATAGGATGACGTCACCACATACGACTCTCAAAATTACTCGCCTCCTAGAGGGAGGGGTAGACCGAGGATGAGGTGGAGGGATGGAGTTGAGAGGTATATGAGGGAGGGGGGAGTGAGTTGGGGAGAGGGTAGTCAAATGGTGGGTGACAGACCGACTTGGAGGCGTTTTGACTGCTGCCACCCTTTGAGGGATTAGGGCGTCGGGCTATAGATAGATAGATCATACTTATTTACGTGAAGTCAGCACCAGGAGGTCAAGGTCAGTGACGTCACGAGGGCGGGAGAGAGAGAGGCCTCATATGGACACCCTGGATGATATTTACCTCGAGTTTTAGGAATGTCGAGATTAGGAATTTGGAGAGTGAGGGTGCAAGGTTAGGGAAGTGGAAAGTGTATCATGTTTTAGAAATACAGTGTGGTTAGAGAATAAAATAGTGGGGTTGGGAACGTGGGGGTGAGGTGAGGTGTTTTGAAAAGTGAGGATTTGAATGTGGAAAATGAGGTTAAGTGTGTGGAAAGTGAGGCAAAATATTGGTAAGTTAGGAATGAGGGGCTGGAAACACACACACACACACACACACACACACACACACACACACACACACACACACACACACAAAGGTAAACTGTAGTAGGTTCGTTGAATCATATGAAAAAAAAAGGAGAAAAAAATCATGTCTTAAGAGCACAAAGTTTGAAGACAATGAAATATGTTTTAAAAAGGAGCCTTCCCCTCCCCACCCCCACACTCACCCCCACCCCCACACCCACACCCACACCCACAACCTGGGCCAATTATCCCAACTAAAGCAGCCAAGAAAAGTTGAGAAGGAACACCATGCCGTATAAAGGGATTGCAGGATAAAGTTCGGAATTAAAGAAAAAAAAATGCGTACCTTGTTGTGGCTATGCATTTTCTTGACATGTCGATTTTGTGTATTTTGATTAACTTCGGTTCCTTTTTAGATTTACGTGAAATAATATGCAGAAATATTAAAACCAAATGTCGAAAAAATAAATAGATTGTGATTAAGTTGAGACTGATCTAAGATCTCAAGTTATGATACAAACTGCCTAGAAACGAAGTCACTGATTGTAAAGGGGATGTCTGCAAGGCGCCAAAAGTTTTATATTTACCTGACTTCACCTCATAAGGATGTTAGCGTTGTGAGTCAGATGTTTAGTTTGAGACCCAATGGTAATACCTCCCCCCTCTACACACACACAGGCATGGTGCTGTGTGTGAGGGTAATATAGGAAATTACTCTAAGCTCTTTATTTCTCTAACAGTTTGGAGTGCACAGAGGCCATCTTTATCAATAGTGTGCAGTACATGAAAAGAAAGAACAAGTACATCGTAGTGTTAAGGGGGGGGGGGAATACATCTCATCCTGGGCTAGAGATTTGAAAATTTAGCATTCATCCATTTCATTTCCAAATCAGTCCCTGTATATTTTCTATGACGGAACTCCATTTACCCCCAAACAGTCCGGTGCACAAAAGAGTACAAAGGAATACAAAGGAAAGAAAACAGTAACAGATCTAAGAGTCCTTTTTGGGGGGTGTTTGTTACAAGGAAAACCATGACTATGATATCTACTTCTATGATGTGAGAAGGTCAAGATTGTAAAGCATGAAGGCTCCCCCCACTCACTACCAGGGAGATATAATGGTTTCTACGTATTCCGTCTTTAGTTTGTGCGTGTTCCGTCCTGTCCACTAACTTCTAAGCTTTCAATATATTCTGACTGTAATCCTCTTAACCACTTAAATTCCTCAGTTAAGTCGTCCTTGATTCTATGCCATTGTACTGGGTCTTTTTTTTATTATACCTTTAATTTCTTCACATGTAGAAGACCGTAAACTTTGAATCCTTTTTGATATTCTTTTCTACCTATTTTATATATATTGTACGGATTTTATATTTATTCCACTTTACGAACACCAAAACTGCATTCCATATTCATTTCTGCATATTCTGGAAGGATTTTTTATTCATTCTATTTTACGAACACAAAAACTATTCCTTAACGAAACTGGGGCTTTAGAAAAAATAAAACTAGCACTACTTTTGACAGCGCATTTACGATATTTCTCACGTTATAAGCGGTCACGTGACCTGTATGCCCCCTTCCCCACCCTTCCTCCCTGGCTACAAGAATGAATGGTTATTAAAAAATAAAAAAATAAATCACCTGTATGCGTTGTTGTGCGGGACGGAGAAGGCGAGAGAGGCAGAGGAAGGAAGGATTAAGTTGTGGGGGTGGATTAGCCTAATATGGCCCCAGGGTGTGTTTAATGTTAAGAAGAAAAGAAGATAATTATAGTGGGATGGGTTCCCTTATCAGTTCCTGTAAGAGTGTGACTACGAGAATATGACAAAGATAGCATAGAATGTGATCTGGAAGCATGAGATAAAGCTTTCATGAACTTCTTTATTGCTGGAGGTCCCTATGAACACGATGAAATTGATAAAGTGCTAGCAAATGTAAAACGCAAATGACGTCGTAGGTGAAAAAATCCAAATGCCTGTTCATGAGGGATTTCTAGCCAGATTCTAATTTTAAAAATATTCATAGCAATTGTTCATTTACCAGGAATCATCTTGTTCTGAAGAATTTTGACTTCATTTTTCACTCGTCTGGTTGTGAAGTGTTTGGTAGGTGTTTGAAATAAGTTAAAATTATAAACAATGGATTTTATCAAACTACTTTGGCTCAAGAACGTCCATGAATATACCACCTCTTCGTTGCTTGCACTGGGCTTGGTTGGAGTCTTCGTCTTCTTACTTTTCCTCTACTACTGTCAGTACTACCACTACTAATACTACTAATACTACTAATTTCCATCCTAGTTTGGTTGTAAAGCACTTGGTAGCTATACGAATTATGACAAAAGTATAATAAAGAAATTTCGCAATCATGTTGGACTCCAGCTCGTGGTGCTCCCACAGGAGGGGTGACTCAAGGGAGGCTGCCTCATGGGATTAGGACCATCTCAGATCCCGTCAAGGAGAGCTACAGAACCACTCCCTGTGTGCTAATCTTATAACCACTGATGTCTTCACGTCCGTAATTAGTGATGCCGAAGGTGGAGCTTTGTGATCGAGTCCAGTATGTATGTGTGTATGTATGTATGTGTATGTACTTGTGAATGGGAGGGATTTATGGTATATATATATATATATATTTTTTTTTCCTTTTTCTTTTTTTTTTTTTTTGGTTTTACACCAGGTATCCGCGAAGGGCTAAGGCGATGCCCCTGGGTAGAGGACATATTTTTTTCCTTTTTCTTTTTTTTTTTTTTTTGGTTTTACGCCAGGTATCCGCGAAGGGCTAAGGCGATGCCCCTGGGTAGAGGACTTTTGGATTGGAGCGTGTAGCATTTTATGACCGGATGCCCTTCCGTCTACCAATGACCCTTGGGTGGATTCGATCTTCCGACCATTCGGTCAGAGTGGAGCGCTCTAACCCACTGAGCCACGGCTGCTGGTCCGGAACTGATGTGGAAGATAAACGCGCAGATAAAGCACGATCTTGACCATATATATATATATATATATATATATATATATATATATATATATATATTTATATATATATATATATATGTATATATATATATATATATATATATATATATATATATATATATATATATATATATATATATATATATATATTTATATATATGGTATGTATGTATGTATGTGTGTGTGTATATCTATGTATGTATTTATGTTTGTAAAAAAAAAGGAGGATTACTGCAGTACACCGACCGACCCGTGCAAGGCAGTCCCTGTTAGACCATGACTAAATTAACAATAATAAATAAAATAATAAATAATAAATGAAATAATAATATACGGATAGCAAGAGAAGAGGGTCCAATTAGGGCCAAAATCGTTTATCATCCCATAGAAGAGTAACTGAACTACTAGAATGAGATAAGGACAGCAAAGAAGAAGGCTCTCCCCCGCCCTCCAAACCCTTCAGCCGAAGCCGGCAGGAAAAGGTCAGAAAGAACACCACGCAGGATAGAAAACTGGCGACTGGCGTGGACATTTTATAGGAAAGTGTGAAAGGAGAATAGACTATCTATTATGCTGGTAAAAATCTTCCACTATAACAACTCATTCCACTGTGAGAATCAAGACTTGGCATGACAAAAAAGGAACAAAAAATACTGAATCGAGAAAAATAATGAATCGTCGAATGGAAGACGTAAAAGGACATGTTTATAATTCCATTAGTACGAGATGTCTTCTCAAGACCGAAAAAAAAAGTCCGGTGAGAGTATATATATATAGTGAGTTTTACGCCAGGTACCCCTTTTTTGGATAAGGGCTAAGGCGTTGCCCCTGGGTAGAGGACTTTGGTTTGGATATACAGTACTGAATGGAATGAGAATGAGTACAATGTGTGTGTGTGTGTGTGTGTGTGTGTGTGTGTGTGTGTGTGTGTGTGTGTAGTGGTGATATGCTGCTGAGTTCACCTGACCTCATCGTTACCCATGGGAAAACTCAAAGCGACCAGTGCGCTTAAGCTAATGTATTTCACAACCTTCCCTCACCTCTCTCTCTCTCTCTCTCTCTCTCGCTAACGCCAGACGATTCTACTCAGCTGAAGACTTTCTTTTCTACTATCCTTGTCTTATGCTAGTAGCTTACTCTTGAAAGAACTGCCTAGCATGGACCAACTATTTTGGTGTCCTTACTATAGAATGGAATTAATTCGTTAGAAAATGTACAGAGAAGAATGACAAAAATGATACATGACGTCCGGAACCTGTCTTATGAAGACAGACTGAAAAGACTAAGTCTGCATTCGCTAGAGAGGCGTAGAGTAAGGGGAGACTTAATTGAGGTGTTTAAGTGGATGAAGGGTATAAATAAGGGAGATATTAGCAAGGTACTTAAAGTGAGCATACAGGATAGAACTAGAAATAATGGTTTCAAACTAGAAAAATTCCATTTCACTAAGGAAATAGGTAGAAATTGGTTTGGTAATAGAGTAGTAGACGAATGGAATAAGCTACCTAGTAAAGTAGTTGCTGCCTCTTCCATTGAGAGTTTCAAGCATAGGCTAGATAAGCATATGACTAATAAGGGGTGGATATAGAAAAAAGAAAATCTTATAACCAATACTAATTCATAATTTTTCCTTTTCAGGTTACACTATGATAGTCTCTATTCTCCTTTCACACTTTTCTGTAAAATGCCCACGCCAGTTTTTCTATACGGCGTGGTGTTCTTTCTGACTTTTTCCTGCCGGCTTCGGCTGGAGGGTTTGGAGGGCGGGGGAGAGCCTTCTTCTTTGCTATCCTTATCTCATTCTAGTAGTTTAGTTACTCTTCTAGGAGCTGCCTAGCATGGGCCAACCGGCCTACTGCAGTTATCCTCTCTTATGTTCTTATGTTCTTATATTCTGTTTCTTGGAGAGTGCGTCATATGATCCTGAGTATCTTTATAATCCGTTTAAATATAATGGCGGAGATGCCAGGAAAGATAATGCTATGGTTCCTGGTAATTTCAATATATGTGATATTTAAGGTCCCATGCTTAATAAAAACTTGTGGCATTCCAGATCTGTGAATTCCACGGTTTGTTTAAGCATATAACACTACCGTCCACTGTGTTCACGACTACAACAATACTACTACGACTACTACTACTATTGCTACAACTATTACTAATAATAATAATAATAGTTCAACAATGAAGTACAACGTGAGGATAGCACGGTTGAGTCTTGCTATATTCAGCACTCCTATAGCAAAAATTATTTTGTGGGTATATTTATTTGTACAAGTCTAGCAGTCATGAAATATCCAGATGCGTCCGTGGTGAGGGAAAGGTTAATGAGGGACTTAATAATGAGAGTAAGGCAATTAAGGAAAATGAAGAGGAAGGGGGTGGAAGGGGATGGAGGGACGGGGAGACTGAGGGAGGGAAAGAGGGAGTAAGGAGGGACGGGGAGACTGAGGGAGGGAAAGAGGGAGTAAGGAGGGACGGGGTTAAGGAATGAAAGAAATGAGAAGAAAAAACAGAAAGGGAAGAAGAGAGGAAGAAGGGAATGAGAAGAGTACATAGTAAAGAAAACATTAACATAGCTATTGGTCCTTATGAGATTGTTACTGAGTAGGATATAGCGAAGAGGATGGGAGGGGAGGGAAGGAAGGTGAAATGGCAGGGGGAAGGGAAGGAAAGAGGAAAGAAGAGATGTAAAGACGAGAGAGAGAGAGAGAGAGAGAGAGAGAGAGAGAGAGAGAGAGAGAGAGAGAATGGGAGGATTGATGGAAGGAAGAAATAAGAAAGTAAAGACGGAATTAAGGAAGGAAGGAAGGAAGGAATGGGGGAGAAAAACAATGAAAGAAAGGGCAGGAAGGAGAGGAGGAAAAAAAAGAAAGACCGTAAGGAAAGAAGAAGAACGTATGAGGCGACAGGAAGGGAGAGATGGAGGGAAAGAGGGAGGGGGATGGAAAGAAAGAATAGAGAAAGAAGGAAGCTTGGGGGGAGGTGAGGACAGAAAGGGAAGGAAGAGGGAAGGAAGGGGGAAGGAAGGAAGGCGAGAGAGGCATGGTTGGTTAGGTCGTGGGAGGGAACGTTAGAGTGTATTTACCGTGTTATCTTGACCCCCAGCGAGGCGAGGTCAGCTTACGGTCAGGTCACCCTCATATGTACAAAAGTTCTCGAGGCACGATTGTGTATGGGAAAAAGATTAGACAGTTTGCTTATCTATGCTTTTATCATCACCTATACAGTTGCCTGATACATCACAACACAGCTAATTTATTCCACCTAGCAGTACTCGAGTTTATTTAGCTCCTGATGGGGTCAATACTGTCGCCACTAACCATCTCATGAACGGAACAACTCTACCCATATATTCCAGCTAACGAACGGCAAAGACATTATGCATTTGGTAGTGACACGGTGGAGCTTGAGAGATAAAAATTCGAGCTATGAGTGAGTCATGGGAGTCTGAGTATATATTTTTTAGTTCGTTTTAAATTAGCCTGAGCATATATATTTTTCGTCCGTTTTAAATTTTATGGAGACGATACCTCACCCACATCCAGTAAAGGCAATGTTAAGGTTTTTATTTTCTTCACTCATTTCTATAAGTCGTATACACTGACTAAGAAGCTTTATGAATACTTGCCCTTGTCAACCCTTTAGCCCCGACCCTCACAATTGTTACGGTGACCCTGGTGGCGCCTCGCTGTGACCTCGATCCGGTTCACGAGGTCACGGGAAGGCGTCGGAGGTGACCCAGTTTCGGGGGGACTTGACAGACTGGGTTGAGCGAAAGTTGATCCGTGTTGGAAGAATGTATTGTATTTACAGTCCTGAGCAAAAGGTCGCCGATAATCCTTTACCAGCGTTGTGTCCCGCCTCATATATTTCTCACTCCTCTCCCAACAACAGACATTATCTTTCCCTCTTATATTCCTTTATTGCGTGCTTAAGATTTGTATTATATAAAAATAATTCATGTACATCTTTCATTGTCACAGCCAGCAAAGAAGTGTCCGATGACTTTTGCTCGTGGCTGAACAGACTGTAGTGCTGCTTGTATGTAGCCTACACGGCCGACATGAATGGACAGGACCACGATAAATTAACACCACGTATAATATATCGTGGGCATGACAATCCCAGCAGCTGCATCCCGACAACTCATTACGCATTTGTGGTAGATTAAAGGGGTGGGGAGGGAGGGCGAGTTAAAACTGATCGGTGGGTTTCGCTCCTTCCAATCCCCCACTGTTTTTAATTTACCTCACACTGCATAGGTGGTCATGACTAGTGAAAACTAAACACACACACACACACACACACACACACACACACACACACACACACACACACACACACACACACACACACACACACACACACACACACACACACACACACACACACACACACACACACACACACACACACACACACACACACACACACAAGGATAATTTTTTGGCACATGCGCAATTTAGGGTCCGGTGGCTCCAGGTTTTACGGGTCCTGAAGGAAAATGGAAATGTTGTTTACTGGGAGGGCAGAACACAATTTTCCATACGTGGCTGTTCATCTGTTTAAACAGTTATCCCCGTCATGACGATAACCTTTTTTCAGAATACCGCCAGACAATTATTTAATAAATTTTGGAACGGCCACTGGTTGAGAAGAATTTAATCAGGGTTATGTCTATCTCCTTTGGTTAAATTATTCACTCCATTGGTTACATAAACTCTTCTGGAGGTACCACAACTATCCTCTGTCCTCTGTTCACTCTATCTTGGCCTAAAATCACCATCTCTCCGTCTTGAACGCCAAGCTGCAACAAGACACAAACATTAGAAACTCTTCCATGGAAAGGATGTACAGCCGCAGCATTGACTTTTTCTGCCACTGAGCTACATGAAATAAAGATGCATAAGGATGAAAATCTGGGCCAAGGTAAGTGAACGAACTGAAACATTTGAAAGGCGCTCGTAAAGAATGAAATAAGTCGGGTATGGCAGTTCAGTGTGGAAAAATATTTGGATCAGAGAAAAAGTGAAAATTCCAGCCAAAAAGTTATGTACTCAGTTTCTACATGTAAAGCTGCATTCGTCCATCTTTAAACCAGTCTCTCTCTCTCTCTCTCTCTCTGGCGTTTTAAGAATATACACATAGCCCATCTTCATTGAAAGTCCATAAAAAAAGAAAAAAAATATAAACGTTGGGTGCAGAACAAGGCTGCATTGTGTTTTTGCTAAGGCCAGTTCAGATGACAAAGGGGACGTAGCGTGGGAAATGTAAGTAGACAAAAATAAAGGCAAACTCTATCAGCTAGCTCTGTCTACATTGCTAAGTAAGTTATCAATGTTATCTCCCTCGTCAGTAGTTTGTATGTATAAGTAACTGTGTGTGTGTGTGTGTGTGTGTGTGTGTGTGTGTGTGTGTGTGTGTAGGGAGTGACCCAAAATGGCCTCTCACCTGCGCCAGGTGTTTCTTGGTTGTGTCGCTCACCCCAGAATTATCTAGTCATCCTCCCTCCACCTTCCTTCTTCTCCCCCTCCCTTAGCCCTTCTCACCTCCCCTTTCCCCCATACTCTCTCCCATCCCAATCTCCCTCTCTCATTTCCTCCCCTCACCCTCTACTCTCCTCCCTATCGTCTTCCTCGGCTTCATCTTCTCCCCTCCCCTCCCCTCCCTCCTTCCCCCACTGTCATTTCCCTCCTTCATATCCCCCATTTCCCCTCCTTTCATCTCCTCCTCCCCTACCCCTTCCTTCCCTCTTAACTGACACTAACCAGGCAGGAAATCTTAAGAAAGGGGTCGGGTAAAAGACTGTTTAATATCTACGTCTGACGAGAAGGAAATTAGTTCAACTGTTTTGGGCTTGTATTCCTGTAAGTTAAGGAAGCTCCCTAGCACCTCTTCCTGAGCGATTTATTTTACTTATTACTACTATTATTATTATTAATCAGTAATTATCTTCTTACATGTCGGTCCATAGTCGTATAAGTCTCGCTGCTTGGCTGTCTATCTATCTATCTATCTATCTTCTACCTCTCTACCGACCTACTTACTTACCTATCTATCTATCTATTTATATCTACTTATCTTCTACCTACTCACCTACCGACCTACTTACTTATCTATCTATCTATCCATCTATCTATAATTACACTGTGGTATAGGTATCGTAGACTATCGTGTCGTTGGTTGTTTCGTGCTATATGTATTGTGGGTAAAATTTTCCTGGCATCTAAAAATAATCGTTTCCCGCGTGAGTGTGAACATCTTGCGGTGTGGGAGGGAGGGGGTTAGGTGTGAGGGAGGAGTGGGGAGGGAGAGAGAGGAGGGACAGGGAGGAGGGGGAGAGGGGAGGGGACATCTGGCAGGCAGGTGATGGAGATGAACCAACACCTTGTATAGTCTATGCCCTCTTGTGACCTCACCTTCTACCTCCCCTATCCTACTCCTCCCCATCCCTCTCTCTCTCTCTCTCTCTCTCTCTCTCTCTCTCTCTCTCTCAGTTTAGTTATCACACTCTTGAAAGTCTTGATTCTGACGTTAATTCATTTTGTTACTAGTAAAGTCTGACCACGTAGTAAAGAACTCACGTATCTAACAGGGTATGTAGCTTGTGGCCAATAAAACTATATATCTCTATGTAATTTTCTGTCTCTAAACCATCGCCACAGAATTTGAAATCTATGGCGATGCTGTCCCTCATTCTTGGCTCTGACTCCCACCCTCGCGCCCTCCCAGCTTTCCTTTCTTTATACAGGATGACCACACAGCAGCAGGTAGCCACGTCCATCCTACGCCAGGTGAGCTTAAAGGACACGCAAATTCGCCCCCGGTATTGCCATTTCACTGGATCAATAAATATTCTCCGTACATTCTGAATATCCTTTTCGATCTTTCTATAATCTATCACTTTTATATATAATACTGTATTCTCCATCTTATTATTTGTACTTATCTATTGCTTCATGGGGGAAAAAAAATGTGAATTGTGCTTTAGTTCACTTTTCCTATGGCTGAATGACGTTGCCTTCTTGTTGGGTCTGTAAATACTGAATTGCTCTATCATTCTTTCTTGAATTTAGCTCATTTTAAAAATTTCTCCACTCTGTCACTCATACATACCTATCACTTGGAATACAAAATGTCTATATGGATTAAATTTTTTATTGAAATTAATTTTAAAAAATCCTGGTGCGCCAACGATTCAAAATTAGCAAGAACCAGAGGAATGGACATAAGGAGCTATTTCCTACTCACAATAGGTGGCGGAGGGAGGGTTAAGGGGAAGGAAGGGGTAGGAAAGAAAGGAGAAGGTTGGAGAGAGGGGTAAGAGGGAGGGGGGAAGGGATCAGCTGCTACGAAATCTTCCCTTCCTCCTCTTTGTCCTCTCTCACTGTCGCATGTGTTGGATATTGTACCGTCTTTGTCTTGGTGGCTTTACTGCTCTTCCAGTTTGCCGGACTGAATGCATGTTCCTATCACTTTTTTTTTTTTTAATAGGAAAATCGACCGGTGTACCTCAGGGATCAGTTCTCGGTTCCTTGCTTGTTATTATATATATATATATATATATATATATATATATATATATATATATATATATATATATATATATATATATATATATAACTCAGGAATAACTAACGGTATTAGCAAATTTGCGTATGACAAAACAGACGTGTAATTAACTCACCTGACGACTGTGTTAGCCTTCAAAAAGACCTCAATATATTGTACAAATGGACTATGACAAGGTCTAATGAGATACTCATTAGACCTTGGTCTCATGATTGGCAAATGGAAATTAAGGTGGAAATATGTAAAATGCTTGGCGAGGGCAAAATTCTTGGAGGCAGTAGATATAAATTAAATAATGAAGAAGTTTAAAAAAATCAGGCAACGAGAGAAATCTTCGGGTCGCGGTTAGTAAAGATCTTAAACCAATGCAACAGTGACTTAGTTCAAGAAACAAAGCAAATTGGGTCCTAGGATTTATTTTGCTAAAGGTGGGCAATAGGACGTCTGTAGTAATAAAGCAACTTTACCTTGCATTATTAAGGCCATATTTAGAAGATGCCTTGCAAGTATGGCGTTTGTGCTGCACTATAGAACGAATATAAATTCTTTAGAAAATAAAATTAAACGGTATATGATACGAAGCACTTTCATATGATGACAGGCTGAAAAGATTAATCTACACTCACCAGAAAGGTGTAGGGTATGGGGAAATTTAACTGAATTATTTAAGTGAATGAAACGAGTAATTAAAGGGGATATTAGTAAGGTAATAGATCTGAACATAGAGGACAACTCGAACTAATGGTTTCAAACGAGATACTGTATATGCCGTTTTAGTAGTTAATGAGCGGAATAGGTTATTTACTGATATACTCGCAGTTGCTGTCCCTCCCATTGAGTTTCAAGCCTAGGTTATACACTCGGTAGCTTATGACAGGTAAGTGCTGAGTATAAAAAACTTCTGGTTACTAAATCATTATTTTCCGTTTTCATGATTCGTTACCATACACTTCTTCTTTCGCACTTTCCTGTAAAACTGTCATATTATTATTTTTTATTTATTTATTTATCTTTTTTAGTTAGGTGTTCTATTTCACGTTTTCCCTGCGGTTTCGGCTGAAGGGTTTGGAACTGCCTAGCATGGGCCAACTGACCTAATGCAGATATCTTCTCTCATGTTCCTATGAAAGTTATTTGCTATATGTTTTAAAACCGAACTATCCATTCGTGAGACATCCATTTTCTTCACTCACACACACACACACACACACACACACACACACACACACACACACACACACACACACATGGGGGGGAGGGGATGACATTGGACTCCCTTAACCAGAGTGCGTGGAGGAGGTTGGGCCCGTCAGATTACAGGGTGTGTGGAGTATAATGAGTGGTGGGTGAGGTGAGCACTGCGGGGGACCTCACCTCACGCCACACACCACTACCACTACCACCACACTACCACCGATTAGGATGAGGGGTGAGGAACATCCCAAAGTCACTGAATTTCAATAGATGTCACTATAGAGGTTAGAGCTTCATTTTGTTTTATTTCTTTTGGTATAATCTCCCGAAGTACTGTCTATAACCTACATCTATTTATCTCTGTTTATCTATCTATCTACCTGTCTCTCTGTCTATGTCTAGGCTATATTTTTCTTTCATACCCAACCACTCAGTCATTACCGCCATGACCTCAGCTGAAACAAGAGCCTTCATCTGGGCCTCATTAACAGGTCACAGTCCTGTACTGAACACGATCCCCATCTGACTCGTCTGCTGAAAGAATCGCATGCTTAATTAAGAAAGTAAACTAATCATAATGTCCTGCCCAAAATCAATGGTTCACGCAGATAAAGTATGTTTAATTCTTGCTGCCACCAGATTAATACTATTACTATTATTATTATTATTATTATAATTAACATTCTCCTCCTTCTTCTGCCTGCCCTTTCCTCTCTTCCTTCCTTTTTTCCTTCCTTCCTCTTCTGTCTTTCTCTTATTCTTTCCTTTTCCTTCTGTCTACGGGTGACTACACTGAGTGACAAGCCAAAGGCTCAATCGGTAGAAAGGTGGCCTGCAGTCCTACCGGACCCAGCTTCAAATCCCCGCTGGGGCGGGGAACAGTTTCGGGATTTGAATTTCATGAAATCAGACTTTACTGATGTACCAGAAGACCCGCCGACATGTAAAAATACCCCCGCTAATACCAATAGGCTACACCGGTCCTGTATGAGACAGCCCTAGCATGTATTCAATATGGACGGTGGGTGTTAGCCACGAAGTGGTGACACGTAGAGAGGCGTATGGTACATAGGAGGACTACTAGGCCTTGAGAGCAGGCTGTGAAGCCTATGCCCAGAGTCGGACACACACACACACACACACACACACACACACACACACACACACACACACACACACACACACACACACACACACACACACAAAGGTTTCCTACACCAGGAAACCATTTAATGCTCTGGGTGGTAACCATATAACCAAATTATGGGGCCTGGTGATTTGGTGGGTAAATAAGGCACTCCAATCGGATTGAGCCGGTGTAGGTTTATATCCAAGGGGTGGTTGGGGCTTATTGCTCACGGAATGCATTCAAGGATGAGTGAGGCTGGTCACTCTCATCTTAAATGTCAGGACCAACTTGACTAGCCCCGGGCTCCTACGCTCCTCATGAGGCAACACTGGATTAGATGATGAATAAATGAATGAATGAATGATTACTAAAGCCTCGGAAAGACCTCCCTGATTGAAGGTGCTAAAACAATAGCCATTGATCTTTCACTACAGTAATGTCTTTTAAACCATTAGTCATGCTACTGTTAATCGCACTAATTAACTGGGGAATATATCATGTACTGAAGGGGATAATAATGACATCTAATCGAAACCGATAAATTAATATGAATGAACCGTGTATTGTAAAAAAAGAAAGGGTTGTGATACTTGAGACAAACTCACAAAACACAACATTAACAACCATCGTTTATACTGCACTAGGACAAGACGGAAAAAATGAACTAATGGAGCGGCATCACACACACACACACACACACACACACACACACACACACACACAGTTACTTTCACAAGCGACACAAAAGAAGACCTACAACATAACTACAAATTAAGGAGGGAAATATGATTAGTAAACCAATCCAACACCTAACACTTGAACAAATACACAATATCCAAGCAAAAATATAAATAGATAAATAAATAAAATAAAGAAAGCTAATTTGTCTCACTCATAAACAACATTACATTTACAAACACGTCAAGGCAAAGCCTTCAGCATAAGATCACTATATACAAAGTAAGTTCGAGAAGCATACAAGCACACATACAACACTTCACACGCACGGCACACCCAGACATAACTATCATATAAAAGTAAAGCTGTCTGCTCCCTGGCTCTCGCGAAAAGGCATACCTCCCAAGCTATATTAAGTAAAAAGATTAAAACCAGCTGCGTCGAATTATCTCCCGATAAGTCTAACGTCAATAGTAGGAAAAATGTTGGAGTCAATTTTGGCAAATAAGATTAGAGAACACTTCGAAAGATTTAATCTTATAAACGAAAGTCAGCACGGATTCAGGCAAGGACGATCCTGCCTCACAAACTTGTCATTCTACTCGGAGGTCTATGAGGCAGTAGATAGCGATAAAGCTTACAATGTTATTTATCTGGACTTTAGTAAAGCTTTTGATAGGGTCCCACACGAAAGGTTAGTTAGAAAGGTTCAAGCACACGGTATAGACGGCGATATCTTAAAATGGATAGAATCCTGGCTGAAAGGACGAAAGCAGAGAGTATTAATAAATGGAACTAAGTCGGACTGGGGATTAGTACCACAGGGTTCAGTACTCGGTCCCTTATTATTTATCATATATATAAATGATCTAGATTTAGGAGACAATAGCAGCATCAGCAAATTTGCCGACGATACAAAAATAGGGCTTATCATTAACTCGACTGACGATTGCCATAACTTACAAAAAGACCTCGATACATTGTCCAAATGGTCTAAAACTTGGCAAATGGAATTTAACATTGAAAAATGTAAAGCACTTAACGTAGGCAAGACCATTGGAGATACTAAATACAGCTTAGATAACAAAGAAATTAGCAAATCGGAATGCGAGAGAGATCTAGGAGTTATGATTAGTAACGACCTTAAACCAAGGCAACAGTGTATTAATGCGAGAAATAAAGCAAATAGGGTCCTAGGATTTATTTCGAGAAGCGTGAGTAATAGATCATCTAAAGTAATACTGAAACTTTATCTAGCATTAGTAAGGCCACATTTAGACTACACAGTACAATTTTGGTGTCCATACTATAGAATGGATATTAATTCGTTAGAAAATGTACAGAGAAGAATGACAAAAATGATACATGACGTCCGGAACCTGTCATATGAAGACAGACTGAAAAGACTAAGTCTGCATTCGCTAGAGAGGCGTAGAGTAAGGGGAGACTTAATTGAGGTGTTTAAGTGGATGAAGGGTATAAATAAGGGAGATATTAGCAAGGTACTTAAAGTGAGCATACAGAATAGAACTAGAAATAATGGTTTCAAACTAGAAAAATTCCGTTTCAGTAAGGAAATCGGTAGAAATTGGTTTGGTAATAGAGTAGTAGACGAATGGAATAAGCTACCTAGTAAAGTAGTTGCTGCCTCTTCCATTGAGAGTTTCAAGCATAGGCTAGATAAGCATATGACTAATAAGGGGTGGATATAGAAAAAAGAAAATCTTATAACCAATACTAATTCATAATTTTTCCTTTTCAGGTTACACTATGATAGTCTCTATTCTCCTTTCACACTTTCCTGTAAAATGTCCACGCCAGTTTTTCTATACGGCGTGGTGTTCTTTCTGACTTTTTCCTGCCGGCTTCGGCTGGAGGGTTTGGAGGGCGGGGGAGAGCCTTCTTCTTTGCTATCCTTATCTCATCTAGTAGTTTATTTACTCTTCTAGGAGCTGCCTAGCATGGGCCAATCGGCCTACTGCAGTTATCCTCCCACACGAAAGGTTAGTTAGAAAGGTTCGAGCACACGGTATAGACGGCGATATCTTAAAATGGATAGAATCCTGGCTGAATGGACGAAAGCAGAGAGTATTAATAAATGGAACTAAGTCGGACTGGGGATTAGTAACTAGCGGTGTACCACAGGGTTCAGTACTCGGTCCCTTATTATTTATCATATATATAAATGATCTAGACTTAGGAGTCAATAGCAGCATCAGCAAATTTGCCGACGATACAAAAATAGGGCGTATCATTAACTCGACTGACGATTGCCATAACTTACAAAAAGACCTCGATACATTGTCCAAATGGTCTAAAACTTGGCAAATGGAATTTAACGTTGAAAAATGTAAAGTACTTAAACGTAAGCAAGACCATTGGAGATACTAAATACAGCTTAGATAACAAAGAAATTAGCAAATCGGAATGCGAGAGAGATCTAGGAGTTATGATTAGTAACGACCTTAAACCAAGGCAACAGTGCATTAATGCGAGAAATAAAGCAAATAGGGTCCTAGGATTTATTTCGAGAAGCGTAAGAAATAGATCATCTAAAGTAATACTGAAACTTTAGCATTAGTAAGGCCACATTTAGACTACGCAGTACAATTCTGGTGTCCTTACTATAGAATGGATATTAATTCGTTAGAAAATGTACAGAGAAGAATGACTAAAATGATACATGACGTCCGGAACCTGTCATATGAAGACAGACTGAAAAGACTAAGTCTGCATTCGCTAGAGAGGCGTAGAGTAAGGGGAGACTTAATTGAGGTGTTTAAGTGGATGAATGGTATAAATAAGGGAGATACTAGCAAGGTACTTAAAGTGAGCATACAGGATAGAACTAGAAATAATGGTTTCAAACTAGAAAAATTCCGTTTCAGTAAGGAAATCGGTAGAAATTGGTTTGGTAATAGAGTAGTAGACGAATGAAATAAGCTACCTAGTAAAGTAGTTGCTGCCTCTTCCATTGAGAGTTTCAAGCATAGGCTAGATAAGCATATGACAAATAAGGGGTGGATATAGAATAAAGAAAATCTTATAACCAATACTAATTCAAAATTTTTTTCTTTTCAGGTTACACTATGATAGTCTCTATTCTCCTTTCACACTTTCCTGTAAAATGTCCACGCCAGTTTTTCTATACGGCGTGGTGTTCTTTCTGACTTTTTCCTGCCGGCTTCGGCTGGAGGGTTTGGAGGGCGGGGGAGAGCCTTCTTCTTTGCTATCCTTATCTCATTCTAGTAGTTCAGTTACTCTTCAAGGAGCTGCCTAGCATGGGCCAACCGGCCTACTGCAGTTATCCTCTCTTCTTATGTTCTTATAACGCATAAAATCAACTGATAAAACTCTGCGGGAAATTCAACCCATATTTCGCAGTACTCTTGGCACCCGAGGACCTGTAAACGATGGTCCCTCTGGGGATCATTTTGGCCTCTAGGGGTTCCTTGGATGGCCTCCGTAATTATCTTGGAGGTTCTAGTGGGGATGCAAAGGGCTATTTTCAAACTGGTAAGTCGGTATTCAGTGAAAAAGGCGTTGTTAGGCCTGATTCTACCACAAGGGTCCGCCAAAAAGGGTCCACTCCCCCTCATACACACACACACACACACACACACACACACACACACACACATACAAAAATGATGTAGAAACCACGTATGCTGAAATGGTGAAAGTAAAGAAAGACTTAGAAACAAGGGTGGAGGAAAAAAGCATTAAAAAGGAAGTGAAAAGAATAATCCAAAACAATCCAAAGTTAGTCAGAGATTCAGTAGAAATAAATAAATCAATAGTAATCACTGGTATAGAAGAGGAAGAAATTAAAAACAAGATCACTAAAGACAAAAAGGAGATGGCAAATGTAATGAGCTTACTGAAAGAAGTATCAGAGGAAATCTGTAGTAAAGACATATAGGAACACAAAAGGTTAGGGAAATACGAGAAAAGCAAGACAAGACCTCTAAAGGTGACTTTCCAGAGTGTAAACACTGTGGAAGAGATACTAAAAAATGCAAAGAATCTTATGGAAAAAGAGGAGTTCAAAAATGTATGGATAAAAAGATGCCTAACACAAGAGGAACTGGAATTACTGAAAGAGAAAAGGGAGGAAGCAAAAACAAAAAATGAGGGAAGATCAGAAGAGGACAAGAAGAAATTTTTTTACAAAGTACAGTAATAGGATTGCAGGTACGAAAGTGGTACACAAACAGGATGGAAGAAAAAGGAGGAAGTTAGTAGAACCATGTCATGACAAGTATATAAACAAGATGATAAAGTTGATGTACTCAAATGTGGATGGAATGGTATCTAAATTACTAGAGATGAATGATTATGTCAGAGAAAATGAACCACAAATAATATGCCTAACTGAGACAAAATTAACACCAAGGATATCCCATGACATACTAAACTTAGAGGAATACAATATATGGAGAAGAGACAGAAATTTAAAAAAAGGAGGAGGAATTATAATATTATCTAAGAAAAATCTAAAAGTCAAGGAAATAAACCTAGATATACCATCACAAGTAGAACTGATTGCAGTAGAGATCGACACATCTGAAGGTAAAGTAATTGTAGCCAATTTGTATATGCCACCCAGATCAAACACATGGGAAAGAGACGAATATGAGGACCTGGCAGAGAGTACAATTCAAAGTATAAGATCCTTGCAACATAAAATGGAAGAGAAATCGGAAAGAATTATACTAACTGGGGACTTCAATACAAATATAAATTGGAATACTCTAGATATAAATAGCCAAGAAAGCTGTTGGGACCAAAAGCTCCTGGATCTCGTACAAGAGTTTTTCTTAACGCAACATGTGAGGGAAACCACTAGAAAAAGAGGTCTTGATGTACCTTCAGTGCTAGATCTAATATTTACTAGGCAAGAAAATGACATTGACAGTTTAATATATCACCCTCCACTCGGCAAAAGCGATCATGCAGTACTAAATTATAACTTCAGGATTGCATATGACATAGTAAACAGCAATGACAGTTACAAAAAGAGCATAAACTATAAAAAGGGAAATTATCAAGACCTAAAGAAGTATTTCTTAGAAGTTGATTGGGAAAATGAGCTTAGAGGACAAGATTTAAATGCTGTATATAAAAAATTTTGTGAATTTTATGAAATAGGAGTCCAGAAGTACATCCCACAGCACAAAGAAGCAGATAAGAAAATACAGAAATGGTTCAATACAGAATGTAAAAAATCAAAAGAAAGAAGAGATTTGTTGTGGAATAGATACAGAAGACACAACAGTGAAAGGGCGTATAATAATTACGAACAGGCAAGAAACGACTATACAAGAATAAGGAGGGAAGCCCAAAAACAGTTTGAGGAGGATATAATAAATAAAAGTAGTGATCAACCAAAGCTGTTTTACAGCTAAATCAGAAGCAAAACCAAAGTAAAAGATATAATACAATCCATTACGGACGAAGGAATCACTTATACACAAGAGAAAGATATTTGTGAAGCACTAAATAAGAATTTCCAATTAGTTTTTCCAGAAGAAAAAATTTTTGAGAGGGACTATGTGGAACACGCATGTCCACACATACTACCAGATATACAAATAGCAGAAAAAGTAATACAGGAGGAGTTAAGTAGATTAGACAGAGGAAAAGCAAGTGGTCCTGATGAAATTTCATGTTGGGTGTTACGAGAATGTGCAAAGGAGTTAAGTAAACCATTATTTTTAATTTTCAAGAAATCCTTGAGTCAAGGGAAACTACCTGATATTTGGAAAAAAGCAAATATAGTCCCCTTATTCAAGAAAGGAAATAGACAAAATCCTCTCAACTACTGACCAGTATCACTGACCAGTGTTGTAAGCAAGGTATTAGAAAAACTTATAAGAAAAGCTTAGGTAAATCATCTAGAAGAACACAGTATGATAACAGAAAGACAGTTTGGTTTCAGAAAAGGAAAATCATGTGTTACTAATCTGTTGAGCTACTATGACAGAGTAACAAACACAATACAGGAAAGGGAAGGATGGGTGGACAGTATCTATTTAGATTTCAAGAAAGCTTTTGACACAGTACCACACCAAAGACTTTTATGGAAGCTGTACCATCAAGGAGGAATTCGAGGCAAACTGTTTTGTTGGATGCAAGACTTTCTCATAAAAAGAGAAATGAGGACAGTACTAAGAGGAAACTACTCATCATGGAAAGAAGTGACTAGTGGAGTACCACAGGGTTCGGTGCTGGCACCAATCATGTTTTTAGTGTACATAAATGATATAAACAGTAACACTGGAAATGAGAGCTATCTGAATATGTTTGCAGATGATACAAAAATACAAAGGAGAATTACTAGCACAGACTCTTGTAGGGAGCTACAAGAAGAATTAAATAAACTTCATGAATGGAGTAGTACATGGCAAATGGAATTCAATGTGGACAAGTGTCATGTAATCAAGTTTGGTAAAAGTGGAAAAAGACCTGATTGGGATTATAAGTTAGGAAATAAAACCCTATACACATCAGAAAGAGAGAAAGACCTAGGTGTGATTATCAATAACAGACTATCTCCGGCTGACCACATCAGCGAGAAGGTACGGAACATGTATACACTGCTTGCAAATATGAGAATAGCATTCACATACATAAATGAAGACATGCTAAGAAGGATAATAACATCATTCATTAGACCAACCCTGGAATATGCATCAATAGTCTGGAGTCCTCATCTCAAAAAGCATATAGACAAGATTGAAAAAGTTCAAAGGGCCGCTACAAGATAGATACCAAGCTTAAGGGACCTAAGCTACGAAGAAAGACTAAATAAACTGAATCTACCAACACTACAGGAGAGAAGGAAAAGAGGTGACATGATAATGCTATATAAGTGCATATCAGGAAAGGAGAAAATAGACATAAATGATTACTTAACATATGGAGAAGCATCAGCAAGAGGACACTGCAAAAAACTGCATAAGAAGAGAGGTGATAAAGACGTAAGGAAATTCAGTTTCCCAAACAGAACAATTGATCAATGGAATGCACTACCGAATGAAATAGTGTGTGCCAAAACAATTCACAAATTTAAGGATATGTACGATAAATATGGTCTAAGACACGGGACAGTACGAGCTTGACTCATTCCTGTAAAGATACAATTAGGTAAGGTAAGAACACACACACATATACACATAGGTGCCGACCCACTACAAGCCAGGACAGTTCATTGTCGTCTAATTAGCTCAGTTGAGATCCAGGCAGGTCCAGTTTGGACAGCTCAGGTCCAGTTAGACCATTTACGATGATTTAGTTGGATTTAAATCAGACCTTGGAAAACCATATTTAAAAAAACAGCTTTATCCAAACCACTCTTTCTGAAAATGAATTTGTGAAGCACTGATATATTATTTACCATCCTTACTGGGGTGAGAAGTGAGGCAGAAAATGCAGTGGGTCAACTGGCCTACGACGTGAGTCGCACATAGAGACGGAATGTGAGTACTGTACATTCTTTGAAGATGGGTAGTTTACAGTTTGTTTAAGACTTTCCTGCGAAATTCAAGGGGACAGGGGAAGACAAAAATTGGATGGGATGCCTGGGGAGGAAGTGGGAAGAAAAGGGGATGCTGGTGAGGAGGGATGGCACAAATGGATATTGTAGGGAAGACAATGAAGATTTCTCCTAGACAACAATGGGGAGAAAGACAGTAATGGGAGGGGGTGGGGGAACATTGCTGAGTTGGTGGGATGGGTTGGAATGACTGGGTGAGGTGAAGGTTTAAGTTAGATCCCCCTATAATTTTGATAGAGGTGGAAAAGAGGTGAAATGATTAGCCATGTAAGCAAGATGAGTTAAAATGGTGGTGGATGGTGAGGCAGGACTGGTGTGGTGTACCTTGCACAAGTAGGCTTTGTGGATTGGGCATGGTTAAAGTTCTTGAAGAAGGAGGAACTCATACTCATCATACCGACTTTTTTTTCCCCCCTCTCTGTTTATGTAAGGATGGGGATAGGCATGATCCAGAAACCAAGATGGGGGAGAGACCATGAGTGGGAACAATATCAAGAGGATACTGTGAAATGAGCCACACACATTCACACACAATTCAGGCCTCGAATCCTGGCTTCACATAACAGGCACACACACACACACACATTATATCTATCTACCTATCTATCTGTCTATATAGTGAATATCCAGGGCCAACAAGCACAGCTATATTATCGTCATTTAAGCATTTATTGTCCGCTACTCGAGCAAAGTGGCCCAGAGCATCTTAAACCACCATACCAAAAGGCATCTACAACAGTAGTGGTTACAGGGTTACCTTCAAATGTGCTAAATGGTTAATAGTGTCACGGTATTGTAATATCAACATACAAGCAGCTTCATGTGGCAGAGCCTCACTTGAACCCTTCAGTCCAGTTAAGTCTTTTACATTTCAGCAGTAGTTGTATGGTTAAGCTGATATCTTATCTAGCTGGCCCTTAATATTCACTATATACATTACAGATCTAGACAGATAGGTATTGTGTGTGTGTGTGTGTGTGTGTGTGTAATTCACCGGGTCGGTCAGGATCACCTGATGGTCGTGATCGTCAGCTTTTACCCTCCCGGAAGGGAGCTGAGAGCTCATAAAGTCCGATCTAAGGGCAAGGCTGTGACCTTCACACACGCACACACCCGTCCCCTTGCTCAAGGGGGACAGTAACCTTGACTTTCGCAACTTTTCCGTCTACCAGATGGCAAGCACGGAAAGCTGTGTGTGTGTGTGTGTGTGTGTGTGTGTGTGTGTGTGTGTGTGTGTGTGTGTGTGTGCGCGCACGCGTGTGCGTGCGTGCGTGATTTCGGATACAGACCTGATAATCTGTTCCCTAAAGTCCAGTAGCCCTCCTTTGTGCCACACACTTTCACATGTTGACATTTTCCTAATACTCGTTACCTGTACCTAATATACAGTAGTACGGTACAGTACAGTATATGCTAGTTTTTTTTCAAAGAGGACTGGCGTATTGACACTAGCTAGGGTGTTTTATGGTATGATAGTGGGTCTTGTGAACAATCAGTAAAGTCTGCTTTCCAAACTTACAAACTGTTCCCTGTTCCTGCCTGGCATTATCCTTTCATTGTCAAATGACAAACCACTTTAGTAATCACCTGCTTGACTACTTGGCAGACACCACCCATCTTACCTCTTGTATACAGATGACACCTGTACATTATAATGCTGCATCTTACACCAGAGATAAAATATAATCACAGTCCACTATTCATACAACTGATACAACACAAACTCTCAAGCATGTTGGACCTGTGGTTCTTCTTAACACCTTAAATAAGTGGTTGAATATCTGCAGCCCAATGGTTTCAAAATACTGTACAATAATATAGCATATTACAGTATATAGAAATAAGTATAAAAACTTTTATACATCATAAATTTAAGATGTATATGCAGCTACTGTATGAGAAAATTCCATAAAGTAGATAGATAATGCAGTTTAGGAAAACTCCTTCAAATTACTGGTAAAAATAATACCGTAAATGCACAATGGGGACTAAATAATAAACAATAAAAATATTGGTAATGCTTTACCTACCATACTGAATAGCAATGAATATAATTTACTGGTATGTTTCACGAAAATGTTTGTGCTAGAATTAGATACTAAAAATTCTGTCTGGTCCAGTTAGGGTTCATCTTTTTCCAGAGCTCTAGTTTCTACAATTACTGTACATTAGCCATTGTCTGGTCCTGTAGATTAATTCTGGTGTAACTGTTTCTCATAATCCTGTTTGGCAAACTAATTTTGGTCATTAACTTGGTTGTGTTCCAACTTAAGAGATGAGAGAGAGAAGCAGAATTGCAAAAATAATGAATTAAATGAAAATCCAGACTGAGTTTCACTACCGGTATCTGATTTGTCAGGTGTGCTACAGGCATACACTGTCCACTTGAACTTACCCTAAAACTGTCATACCTCCATCTTGAATGCTCAGCTATAACCAGATATTAACACAACAATGTGAAACTAGTCACAAAGAAAAGATGTACAGTATTGTGATAACATTCTCTTATTCTGCCATTAGGCATTGTGAAATAAGCTGGAAAAGGATGAAAAACCTCAAGTTCTGAATTCTTGAAAATTCCATTCTAGTCATCTGATCTAGCCCTAGCTCTAGTTAAGGCAATTAGGGAGGATAGGAAAGAACTGTGGAATGAAAAAACATGCAAACAGTTATACAGCCTTTTTTCTATAACAATAAAAACTGCCCTGTACAGTCATACATTACATACTTCATGTACACTGCCATGGAAAAGCTGAGCAGATTTATTTACAGTAGACCATTATACTTCTTGGTACAGTATATGGCTTAGATTGCTATGCATAAACTTAGATTTTCTGCAAATGCTTCTATCCCATTTATGTATTGCATCATTATTTTTATTTAGTATTAATTCATTTCCCTCCTGACAATGTACTCTCCAAGAGTTTCATTCACCCAAGTGCTCCATTTCACTTGACTACGTAGCTACTTGCCACAGTACTTGATGAACTAGTACTACTTGATATACTAGGCATGTGATTCATTTCACTTTCTGATAATTCCTTGTGGCCACACACAGGTGCTTGTCATGTGCTTCATTCATTTTCCAATACCTGTACTTCCTCTTGGCATCCTGTTTCTCTCATCTTCCAATACTTCTCAACCATACATCTGCCATGTGTGTCATTAATGCTCTAATACTTCAACTTGACCATGTTTGGTGGTTGATAGCGGTGATCATTATCCACTTGCTTCATGCAGTGCTGCCTACTACTTCCTACACATTTATCATTCTGTCTACCCTCCTTGCTTCCTATTTCTCCCTTTCCTACCTGTGATTTTTTAAGATTTCTCCACTTCAGGCAGCTCTGCACTGAGTAACAAGCCTAATGGTTTCCTATAACTCAGGAAATCGTTTACAATGCTAGGTGGTAACCAGATAACCAGGTGATGTGAAGCCTGCTATGGTGCCCCTGCTAGCTGGGTGGTGTGATACAAATGCAGCATCCATCCACGAACCAAACCTCCACACTCTTCCCGACGCACTGCTGTGGTGGGGTGCCGTCAATTGCAGGGGTGGATTGGTTCACTGCATGGAGCTGCCCTGCAGGGGCAGTTGCTTGCCTGTGGTTGATAAGTCTGCTTGGCCAGACAGACTGGAGTTGATCAACAACAACTTGACCATATACAGTATTTCATTTATATCTGATACTTCCTCTTACCATGAATTTGTTAAATGATTCATCCATATTCTGATTCTTCCTTCTGACACTGTACAGTACTTGCCCTGTGCCTCACTGACCTTTCACTTAACCAAATATGTGCATCATGCTTCAGTCAACTTTTTGATCTTGTATAAACAATACAGAGGAGTCAAGGCTTGAATACTGGACAGCTGCAATAAAGGTAGTTGGATTCACTGTCCAAGGAGAGTATTAATCTTCATTTTTTGCTATGTATTTTTCATATTACTTCCCCAATTCATATTCATCTCTAAATAGCCCTCTATGCCCAGGGACATCTTTTTCATTTTATTCTTGCCATCTCCTGATGATTTTGCCCAGCATAGAAAATACTCTTTGGACATGAGGGGTTTGATATACTGTACAGTACTTTAATAAACTCCCCTGATAAAACATCCATTTCTGTACTTTAGTAAAGTCATCTGGTATCATTGAGATTTTTTGTTTTTGAGCAACCCTGGTCTGTTTGACCAAGGAGACTCATCAACTGCAGGCAAGTGACTGCTCCTGCAGGCCATCCTGTATAGTAAACCTATGTTCCCTTAAGGCAAACAGAACTTCACGTGGAGGTTGGTTCCCAGGTGGATGCTGCATTTGCATTTCATCACCCAGTTAACAGGTGAACCTTAGTAGGCTCCACATCACCCGGAAAAAGAAGGAAAGAAAAAAAAAGGTTAAAAATTACATCACTTGAATTCACAGGGTTACGTTTAAAATACATGATTAGATGATGAATGAACAAAAAATTAATATATATCTTCAGTATGTCACATGACTAATTCATCTTCTTCTTTATGACATGCTGGAGGTCATATTTTCCACGGACACACTTGAGCTTGACTCCTGGCACATCCTGCAATCTGCCTGGCCGCACCAGTACGATATTATGTTCCTGTAAGTTGTGACCCTCACCAGGTATATAAGCCACCATTTCTCGGCCTGTTGTCAGTCGCACCAGCACACACCTGACAAACAAATCAAAACACAAATCATCATCATCATTATTTTGTAGTCTGGTGGTATTAGAGGTAGACTATAAAATAATGATGATTTTGTGTGTGCGGTGTGTCACAGTGAGCATGTAGGAAGTGTCGGGCATGAAAGGACTGATCTTGCTGGAGAATCTCTTGGGTGTGTGGAGAAGTTTCGCCATGTGGGGCACATGTTATGTGCTGGAAATGGGACTAGGGTAAAGACTGGTTGGAGGAAGTTCAGAAAGCTGTTGCCCTCCTAACACTGAAAAGGCTCTCCCTCCGTGCTAAGTGATCTTTGTATGTAGCATGTATAAGCAATGTAATGCTGTATGGTAATGAGACCTGGGCAGCAAAGGAGGGCCTTATCCCTGAGGCCTGACTATAACCTCATCCCAGGTCACTGTCAGTCTGCCTCTGGCAACCCAATCCCCCATGTTCACACTTCTCACCTTCCATACCCAACTGTCATATTCCATTTTCTCAACATGCTCAAACCATATCAATCTGTCTCTCCTCATTACAACACCAACATATTATTTAAGCTCCTGGAACCCTGGTTCCATCTAAATGACAAATCATAAGACAAATAATCAGTCCCAAGTTCAGAACATCGATCAGTTCTCTAATAGCACGTCTTCCATAAAAGTGTTCTCTCTTTCACTTGCATCCTCCCCATTTGTACTTCTATACTTGTGCAATACAGCACCTACATAGCCTATCAAAATTAAAGCTCACAATTCCTTCCACCAACTCATTTCCCATTTCAATTCAGCAGTTCAAATAATTCTCTTAGTACTCAATACAGTGACATGAAATCCATAACCTTCATATCTTCCACCCTAACATTATCACCTCCCTTGTACCAGCATTCAGCTTCAATTTCCTCCAGCTTACAGTACTAAACAAATTACACAATTCCCTCACCAACTGATGACGCTGTGTCTCATTCTCTTCATGTAGCTACTACAGTTTCATCAGCATACCTGAGGGAGCCCTGCACTCCTACGTTCCTCATAACAATAATAATAATAATAAATAAGTAACACAACAATTTAAAAGTACGAGAAAGTATGGCCGGCAAAAGGATGGATGGATGTGGTAATCAAACATGTGGGAAATCAAGGTGAGATGGCTAAGGAACTGAGGAAGGATGAAAAGACTGGATGATGTATTTTTGGAGATGCACATGACTAGTGTTGCACTTTTTAAATTTCGTAGACAACGAAATAACTATTGTATAGATGCATGAGAACATATAAAAAGAAACAATGCAAAAAAAAAAAAAAAAAAATGTGCAGACGGTTTCTGCTTGTGAGTAGGAGCCAAGCTTTCAAAGACATGAATAATTTGTGAATGGCTGTGTGGTTCATTTCACTGGAAATGCTGTATGATAGCTCTTGTATTCTCCCTTCCCTTAAGATCTATGGTGGGATGACAATAGGACATGGGCTAAAATAACAGCAACAACAACAATGACAATCTTGCTTACATGCCCCAAATTATGCAGTTAACTCCTTGACCAGCATGCTGTCTATACTGTATTCTTGCTGCAGTATCATCTGAGAATCCTGAGAGTCTTAGGAGTGAGTTTTTGAACTGGAGAGGTTAGATATAGCCTTCAGTATTCTCTTCAGCTTACAACAGCTCTCCAAAGCTCAGTATAAATCATCTGGGAGTAACAAGAACAAATTATACAGTACGGTACATAACAAAACATCACAATGCTAAAGGAGTTATCAAGAACAGTTACTTACTTGCGATTGGCAGAGTTCGGTTTCTTTGGCTTTTTAACAAGCGTCTTTAGCACCACACCCCGAGCAAAGGGACGATCAATCAACGGATTCTTGTTCTTGCGTTTCTTCTTGATGGGACCGGTTCGGTGCATCTGGATGAGGGAGGCACAGCAGGACTCAGATGTAGATAAGTGTCGTACCTGCAAAACAACAATACAATAATATAATAATAATAATGATAATGATACTGTATAATAATAATAATAATAATAATAATAATGTCAGCAGCAACAACCTGACCTTTTACCCATCCATGACTGGCATGAGAAGGATTCAGAAAACAAGGGAAGAGAAAGTATGAAACCCGGAAAACTAAGGGTATCTGTATCAGCAGATGGAATTATAGTACTGTACTGTAATTTTTAAAGTTAAGAGCACTAATAGTGCAAAAACATCAACCACTAACAATGAACCATAAATACAGTACATAACCCTCCAAACCTCTCCTTGATTACCTGTGGGAGTATGGTGGTGGCAGAGGTGGTCACGGAGGAGAGGCTGGGATGGAAACTGAAACTCGTGGCTGTGACACTTATCGCAGGCAAACAGGGGAGTGACTGGGGGATACTGATGGCAGTGTGAAGTGTCTTTCTCCCAGCTAATGTGCTCACTGGGGGATATTGGAGTTGGAGTGTTACCATTTATGTGGAGAAGAGAAGTGACTTACTCTAGTAGCTACCTAATTTAAATAGTATTATAATACTAATTAAAAAAAAAAAAGATCTACACCAACTATTACACAGCTAATACAGATCAAATTTTTGGATTCTCAGCTAAGCATCAACAGTTTTTCATGCAATGGACATACTGTACTTAAATCATATTCTGGCTACTGTCAAACAATTTTATCCAACAAAGGTAAACCTCATAGGTAAAGAATCATCCTACACTCACACTCTGCTAGCCTCCTTGCTATTACTCACCCTGGGTAATGACTGGTTGAAGTCGTAACCTTGAAAAGGTTGCAACTAAGTTTCTGAGTGCCATATCAACCTGAAGAATGCAAGAAAATAATGAAATGAGACTTCCATACATTACAGTCTTAATAATCAATATAAGGTGCATTTTCATCAGACTGCACCTGAATAATGTACATGTGATACATACTGTATGTGTTTCAATATACAAAACCAGGCAATGTCAGCAATTAGCTGTTCAATTAGACATCTATCTATCTATTGCCAGACGCCTCAATCCCGTATTGGGTGGCTGTATATAAAAAATTACCTTAATAACATTTGCAGAACTGAAGTATAAAGGATTAAAGTGCACATGGTAACATTTTTTAACTACTGCACCAGTGCAATATCATAACAAAGTACCGTAGTATGAGCTGATATTTCTGAGTAATTTTATTACCTATTAACTTCTTTGTGCCTCACATCCCCAATATGGGACAGAACTGGGCATTTTCAAAATTTAACAAAGAATGGAACCCCCGGATAGGGACCTATGAGCTTCGCGACTATGAGCTGACAGGCGGAGGGCGGTACGCCTAGCACCTTACCAGCAAAATCCCTCGCACAGGAGCTCTGGGTGCCAAGGGATTAAACACAGACAAATCAACCAGCTTCTTTAACCTCTTTGTGCCCTGCATCCCCAATATGGGACAGAACAGGGCATTTTCAAAATTTAATAAAGAAGGGAACCCCTGGATAGGGACCTATTAGCTTCGCGACTATGAGCCAACAGGCGGAGGGCGGTACGCCTAGCACCCTTCCAGCAAAATCCCTCCCACAGGAGCTCTGGGCACTAAGGGGTTAGTCGCCTATTTGTATGCTTCAAACAACATTCAACCATCTGTGATACCGCTTATACTATCGCAGGGTAAAGGTAGGCATAAAAGTAATCAGCATAAACAGCGCTGTTGTACAACACTTACTCCATTAGCAGGGCCAGTCACAGCATTACAATAAAGTCAGGTGAACCTACTTACAGGTAATAATTAGTTCTTACGCGAAACGGGAACAATTATGCAGGACTAAACGGCAGAAGCAAAACAATAACAAGCATGGGTGGCAAATCTCATATTCTGTACGTCACACCACTCCCCCTCTCTCTCTTTCACTCTCCCTCCCTCTCATTTTCACTACTTTTATTTATTTATTTTAAACATGTCCTTCATTGGTACACACTAGCGATTGCTCTTACACTGACGAACAAGTGAAGGAGAAAAACTCAGATGATTCTACATTTGGGTTTATTTGGGTTATTTGTGTCTTAAATCATGACAATTTTGTTTTTTCACCTCCATTTGGTTTTATTTGGGTTGATTTAGGTTTTTCGTAGACTCGAGCTGTATGAAGTAAACAAAAAACTAAAGACCCGAGACTGACAACAAGCAACCAAAAAATTACAGTACTGACATAATGCTTAGATATGCAAAGTGTTTGTTATATCAGCAGGGAAATATTATTAAATATACTACCTGCTGCATTTCCCTATCATCTCACCGGGACTCAAAATCATCTAGAAAATTAACAGAGAAATTTATTCTTCAGAATGCTAAGATGAAGTAAGTACATATAGAAGAATTGTCACAGGAATTTCATATAACAGGATGGACAAGGAAGCAGGAATGCTCACTCTTTCCATTTCTCGTTTTGCAGACATGTTTAAGAAGTTATTAATATTTCTTTTTCTGTGAATTTGGACTCAGGATGCCGTGAATAAGGCTTGAATGATGTGTGAATGATTGTGATACTTTCCATTGAGCATGCTGTTTGATAATTTAACTTTCTCTTGCTTTCTTTATGGATCCCACATTATAGGTGGGAACTAGGGTTGTGATATTCCAGTTATTATTATTATTATTTTTTTTTACTATTATTACTATTAGTAGTAGTAGTAGTAGTTTTTTTTTTTATGTGAGGAAGAAAGAACCAAAGGCAATGAGCCTGCAAAACTATTCCTTCCAAGAGAAAAACAAAATATAAGAGAGAGCCAAATTCAAGATCCGATCATTTCCAGATGCCTGGACACACTGCGTTTGAAAAACTGGAGATCATAGGAAGTAGGAAATACAGACAGAGGGAGACAGTTCCAGAGTTGACCTGTTGCATAAATGAAGGACTGGGAGTAACAGTTAACTCTTGCATTAGAGAGTTGGACAGAAAAGGGATGAGAGTTTGCTGTTAGACGAGTGCTACGCGCCCGTCGTAGGGATGGAGGAATGTATGCAGACAGTTCAGAGGAGCAGTGACCATTGAAGTAGTGATACAAAAAAAATAAAAATGCAACAGTGTGGCGAAGAGACAAGGGTTGAAGGGAGTCAGTAAGAGGAGGAGTGTTAATGAGGCGAAAAGCATTTGACTCCACCCTATTGAGAAGAGCTGTATGTGGGGAGCCTCCCCACACATGAGAGTTGTACTCTACACAGGAGCGGATAAAACCTCTGTATAGAGTCAACAATTGTGCAGGGGTAAAGAAGGAACGGAGTCGGCTGGTGCAGTGGTAACGTTCTCGCTTGCCAACTGGTGGACGGGAGTTCGCGCCTCGCTTAGGTTGCGAAAAGTTTCACTGACGAAGTGGGTGGTTACTGTCCCCCTTGAGCAAGGGGACGGGTGTGTGCGTGTGTGAAGGTCACAGCCTTGCCCTTAGATCGGACTATATGAGCTCTCAGCTCCCTTCCGGGAGGGTAAAAGCTGACGATCACAACCATCAAGTGATCCTGACCGACCCGGTGAATTACATCCAATCTCTTGGAAGCAGATTTTACAAGAGATGTAATATGAACTTTCCAAGACAAGTCCCGAGTAAATGAAACCCCAAGTAGTACCACTACTACCACTACTACTGGTATTTTATTATTATTATTATTATTATTACTATTATTATCATCGAGTAATTCTGATAAGAGTGCATTAATATATATTTGTGAAAAATTTGCAGACTTTTTTTTCTTAACTTTTGTGATTAATTCTTTACCAAATGAGTGCGACCTTTCCATATTTTCTATTGAAATGAGTCTCTGCATGTTACAGTACTCGACATTTTTCCTGGATTACCACAGCTACTGGCATTTTTATAAACTCACCTCTGAAAGGTATAAATGAGGATTTAGAATGTGTTAATATTCCGCTGACGTCTACCAGTAGCTGGCCATATATAATGTTCCTAATGCGCAGATTTTAATTCGAAAGCTGGCCGTCAAGTGTAACTTAGGTTAGGTTGGATTAGGTGGTTAAATAAAGTTTTCTATAGCTTTGACATGGGATACACTGACGCGTCCAATCGGAACGATGGTTGGTAAATAATGCGACCAGTTGGAGAGATCTTTGATAAATACTGCCGCGGGCAACCTGGCCTCTTCCTTGAAAACCCCAAAATAGTTATACTGTATTTTGGCTTTTTCCAGTCACTTCTTGCAGTCACGATTCAGCAGTTAAGTATCTGTGTTGTTTGTGTACCAAAATTACATATATACCTTGAGATCCTGAGTTTTTCACAATATAGGTAGAATTGCCATGCCTGGTTGATAAAGAATTACCGTACCCTTTGTGTGTAATTTCAGACGGAAGTGGCATGATCACAACTTTACAATCACTCCTTCTGGGCCAGGTCACTCAGAAGGCAAAATGGCAATGCCATCTCCACGTTATAAGAATCTGAGCAAGGTGTTTTTAGACAAGATTTCAGATATTATGTCCACCGGGGAAGTGTCGGCTGAGTTATTTTCTCTTGGTTTGGAATTATCTGAAGTAAGTACAGTACAGTACTCTAAAGTACTGATTTGTAATGTGTAACTTTACCTTAGAATTTATAGCTAAACAGTAGTCCTAAATTGATTTGGAAGTAATACAGTAAATGTCCTATAATCCGAATTGCAGGGGACTGAGGGTCTTTCGGACTACTGTATTGTTTTTTTCAGACTATTGGGGGGGGGGGGCCTTTGAAAACATTAGAAACATATACCGGTACATGATCATTAAATAAGCACTTAAAATGGTATGGGTTTTTGTTTTTTTCATCGGAAATGCACAGAAGTGTAGATGAATAGTTGCAGGCAGGTACATCCAAGTCCAAGGGCAAGTCCAAGTCAGATATATCCTTAGATACAGCCCATAGGAATTGGAAAAATTCCAGAAGCAATCGAAAAAAGCCCAGAAAATTTAGAAAAATTTTTTCCTTGACAAATTCAGAGTATTGGGATTTTCGAATTATTGGTGGCTGGATTAGAGGACTTTTACTGTATACAGTTATAAGCATGACTCTCCACACCACCCTGCTATAATAAATGACAAGTATCATATTTTATATAATACCCAGTATTTTTTTTTTACCATCATGTGGAGATCTGAAACTTTGTTCATGATAATGAAGATGAGATGCATCATGTTTTGTTACTAATTACTGAATTTCAAATCTAAGTTAGATAGAGTAATTTGGAAAGGGCAATACAGTAGTGTTGTTTTCCTCAGTTATGCAAAGTTCCCTTACATTTACATTTTCTGTCCCTGCTTCTCCTTTGTACAGTACTGTATATACAGTATGCTGTGCTGGTATGTATTTCAAGCTCAGTTAATATAAGAATGTTGTTTTGTGGTATTGTCTTAAAGTATTGTAGATACCATTATTAACTGTAACCTTTACATATTCCACATGGGCAGGTACGGATACTGCCAAACGTCCAGGGTATCAACATTTACTGGATATGCACAGGGACATCTGCTGACAAGCAAATAGAAGCCATCCTAGAGAAATATTCAGGTCCCCTTCGCCATGAACTGAGTCAACTACGCATATTAGGCCATATTCCTCCCATCACTTTTGTGAAAGGTAAGACTTGTGTGGTGTATAATTACGTGCTTAGTCCCTTCAGTCAGATGACATTTGTTCATTCTAATCAGGCAACCACCACTAAATTCTTCAGCTCAACTAGCGAAATGGATAGTGAAGGCTGCATCTAACATTTCAAAATATCACTCCTAATCTGAGTAAAACCATTTGGAGGAAGCAAGACCAAACAAAAATAACATGTTTTCAGAATGGAGTGGTTAGCATCTACCTGTAGGGAGCATTAATACACATGTGATTCTTTGTTGAATGTACTGTAGAAGCTCATTTGTTGTAATATACTCGATCACTAGCAGCTGTACTCTGTGGCACCAGTCTACAGGCATCGCAGATATCATGGTCTTACTTGTCAGAGAGTGAGCCTGTTAGTAGACCAGCATAAGACAGTCTTCTTGTAAGTCAGGGATGTGTTCCAGAATATCATAACAGTTTCCATGCAACTGTTAATTTAACCTGAGGGGAATTGTCAAATCAGATTAATTGTTTGCGATGGAATTATCCCTCTTACTGTTGGAACAACTGAGGTGTTGCGTTTCTGCTATTGCTGGCAAGTTTTAATCATCTGAGTGAATCATAGGATCGTGAGTGTACCTTTGTCAGAGTTAACTCTCCTAGGGCCAGGACAACTAAAATATCATTTTAGCTAATGTTCGGCAATTTTATTTTGCTGACTGAGTCAGAGAGCCAGAGAGCATTCTTTAGGCAGTCTTTGTGTAACTTACTGTGGATTTAATTTAAAGAAAAATATCAAAGACTGTGACTTATAGCAAGAGCATACTGAATATGTTTATTGTCACTGCAGATCAGCGTTACCAAAAACTGATGGAAGTTGAACGGTTGTTGAGTATAGCTGATTTTGGCGAAGATTTTGAACCTTCAGATAAAACACATGATATCAAGTCCTCAGTACTGAAGATGACATTGGACAGTGATGTGAAGGTATGATTCAGTGTTTATGATAAGACGAAATACCTGTAACATCTTTATCGCCTTGACTCTCCTTATCCCTGTCAGTTTGTGAGATCTTTTCAAAGCAGGATGGAATAATAACAATTTGGGTGGAAGGAAATGGCTGCTAGAAATAGCATCTAATCCATTTTGGGTGGTTTCTCCAAAGCTGAAACAATTCATAATAGAGTGAAATATTTTTGGGTAGTGATATGCTTTTAAGCTGGCAAACCAAGCTCAGACCTGTGTCATTACAGTTGTTTTAGTGCCATGGACTTTGCTTTTTCCCAAGCTCACTTCATTCTTATATTGACAACACATCACATTAATATTTGTAGAAACCATTGTTATCATTCGGACCTCCTTTTGACATATGGAAATATTTCTCCAGATGAATGCATATTGCAGCTGCTCAAAGATTTTATTAGCCTATCCAGTCAGTTAGGGGCAAAATATAGATAATCTACTGGTACTTCATATGTTGGGACCAGTGGCCAAGAATAATCCAGCAAGTGTGGTATTTGTGAAGAGTAATGGAAAGGATAAGAGCAGCTTGTGAGTGTGAAATAGTAAGGAGACTCAGACCAGGCAGACTGCAGAAATCATTCCACTTAAATCTTGCACTTCTAAATGTCTTTTGTTTAGTTTATGTTGAAGGTTTGTCTAAGGTGAGAGTGAGTGCATGAGGTGAGCAAGTGTGTTATGGTGTAAGGGGCTGTAATACATTAAGAGCATAGTGAATTGTTCTTGAGTTGTAGCTATTTTGTGTTGGTACTGAAGTAGAGAAGGGTGATGGGCACATGATACTTTGGCTAGGTGAACCTCCCTCTTGGAAGGGCGGTTTTTGTGGGATTAATAATGGATGTGGGGTTCGTGGAGTACCGGTATACTGTTTGACTAAGGTTTTGCATGGCTGTTGTGGCTGTATATTGTGTAATGGGAAATGGAGTTCCCCCGAGCTAAGCCCTGTATTGGACTATATAGCCCCACTAGGGTTACAGGAGCGAGCTACCACTCCCAGCACGGCAGCCCGGGCGAGGCTCGAACTCGCAATCCCCCGATTACGAGTCCGGCGCGCTACCACTGTGCTACCGCGCCCCCTGTATATTGTGTAATGTGCATGGTTATGTAGCTGCTGTAAATTGTGTAGCATAGGTCACCTGTATAGTGTTATGCATAGTGTAGTTGAGATGATTTTTTTTTTTTTTTTTTTAATGGCAGGAGATGGTGTGTAAAATTTGCAAGGGTGAGGTAGATCTTGTGTTGAAATGACCTTTACACCTTTCATATTCATATGGTCTTTGACTCTTTTTCTACCCCTTGTTGTAGATTGACCCAATCGGATACATTTATGTGAAGCTGCAGATCATGGTGAATGTTTTTGGCGTATCCGATAGAGCCAGGATTCTGGGGGCTTGAATGATGAGTGAAAAGAAGCGTGGCCCATTGGATTGGGTAAATTTGGGCTGTCTGGACACTGCTACTCCTTACCCTGCCTTAGGGTGGGAAATGAGGTCTGGATGATGATGATGATGATGATGATGGAGATGATCTGTATTTGTGGTCTTTGTAGAACATGGTTATATTTGTATGATTTTATTATGTTTCTTAAGATTTTTTTCAGGGAGCTAATGGATCATATACTATACTGTATTATGTAACCCAGCTTGAGCTCATGCAGATTGCATTACAGATGAAATGTTCATAGGTTGTTCTTAGTGATTTAAGATGTCTCAAGATGGTGCCTCTGAGTTTCAGACACTGAAATAATAGAGAGACTATAGCACTGATGTTTGTGTGTTGAGTAAAGGTTTTGTGTGTCTAGAGTAGATCCTAGTAGCTAATGAGATGCAGATTATTATGATGGTAAAGATTAAAAAATAAATTTCTTTAGAAATTGAGTGCAATATTAACAGTTTGGTTATACATTATAAAAATTCATGATTTGTTTGCAGGAAGCCTTAAGTACTTTACAAGATAAGAAGGCAGAGGATCCCTTTGAAGAAGCCTTTAAGATGGCTACCAGTGGCCAGCCTGTATTTACTGACCCTGACGATGTAGTTCTTCCTCCTGACATCCCCACCATGAGACACGACGTGCTTGGAGTTGATACAAAAAGAATATATGTAAAGGTATGATTGAATATTTAGTTTCATGTGTGTCTACAGTATATAGTTTGGGATGCATTATGTTGTCAAGTAGTTTGGGTGTTTGAGGCAGTATAGAGACTGTATATACTGCCAGAACATTCTCAACCCATTGTATTCCAAAACTCCTCTTTCTTTTTTATACCTTTGTCATTGCAAGGTGAAAATTTAATTGTTGGAACCACATTTTCCAAAGCAACTTAAATTTATACATTTACAATTTGTCCCCTTCAGTCAGATGATAGTTACTGGTATTTAATTTTTGCTTCTTTCAAATGATGTTATTAAACTAACAAAGGTCTCCCACATTGAAGGAGCAACGAAAAGTTTGCCTAACCCATCCTGTTTGAAATTATCATCATCATAATAATCATCATCATCATCATCATCATTCAATCCTATGTTGTCCCATGAGGAGCATAGGAGTCCAGGGGTAGACAAGTTGGTCCTGGCAATTAAGATGAGAGTGACCAGCCATACACATCTCTTAGTGGCATTACATGAGACAGATCATGCTGAATAAACCCATCTGTCTTTAGTATCTTATTCCTGGTACCTTCAGATTATTTTATTGATCTTGAGAAGGACCTCTGTTCATGCAAGGGTTGACAAAGGCTATATCTATCCCCTGCAGTTCCAGAAGTCTAATCCAGGGTGAAGAAAATTGTTTTGAGTCAGCAAGAATAAAACAGATAATGTGTCATTGGACAAAAGTCTAGGTCACAAATGTTTTATTTCAGATACAGCATGGTATTAAGAGAGCTCGTGCTGACCACAGGAGAGGTGCGGGTCAGTTGCCAGATGAACCCCTGCAACTGACATCTGATAAGCCAGAGATGTCGGGACCCAAGAACATTCGCCAATGGGCCATCAAGTATAAACAGCTGCATAATCAAAAGGTCAAGTCTAGGAGGATGGATGAAGATCTTTTGCAGGTTCCCCAAACTGAATCAAATGAAAATGAAGATGATTATGAACATAGAGAGGAAGAAGATTTCATAGAGGAAATGAATTTTGATACTGATGAGAGCCAATTGCATTAGTTGCCAAAATATGCTGTTCATAATTTTATCATAATCATCATCATCAATTAACATCCCAATCTCATCAGTGTAGTTAGTTGTTATTTAAGGTTGTTTCACAGAAATTTGACTCAATATTAAATTGATTATTAATTGACCCATATTTCAATTTCCTAATAAAGTTGAAGCCAGATAATAAATGCCTTTTGTGCTTCTAACCCTTCAGTCATGAACCAAGAACATGTCTCACTAAGTTGCATTTTGCCTGCACATCCCAAACTATCAAAGAACACTATCTTTCAGGTGTAATTTCACCAAAGACTATTTAAGCTACTTATTAGATGATAATGAATGTTTGAGGTGAGTTGAAGACATTAACTGTATCAAGATGACAACCAATCATGCAGGGTGGCAGAGGTGGTGGAGCAACATTGCTCTTTTTACTTAAACATGGCTACCTCAGTAAATCTTGGAGTACCTTTGTTTATCTTGCTAGCAGTGAAAGATTGGATAAGGGATACTGCTGAACCTGTACTTTGAAGAACAACACATTCCTGGTAAAAAACAGAAGACACATGGATAAAACCTCCAGTCTGCCTCTTAGTTTTTGCTTATACAGTAGTTTTGATAATTCCATTGCTCAACAACTGTTCCGCATGCAACCCTTGAACCCCTGCCGCGCTCATCGTCTCATATGAGGTGATGGGTCTCTGCGCCATAATTTAAAGCACAAGGAAGTGTCAGTGGTTTCCATGGGAGTGCTGAATCTTCCGCTACACCATCAGAGCTGTTGCAAAGCCCTGCCACACCGCAGTTGCCAAACACCGCATATTTAGTACAACAATTCAGTTCTCCTTTGTAGCTCAGCAATGGTGGATTCATGCCCGTCTACCTCCCATGGTGCTGGCGACTTATTGCCTCCCCCACACCCACCCAAGATGTGTAAATTACAAAAAGATGAGGGTGATGAAGAGTACTAGCTCAGACACACTGGATATGATGACAAAAAATCAATTTAATATTTAAAAAAAAAGTCTGAAAACAATGACTCAGGGATGGTAATCAGGTAGATAACAATTAGCGTGGTGCGGGTTAACTATTACTGAACAGGCAGAGGAGAAAGGGGAAAGGAGATAGTGCCTTTTCCTTCCCCCTCTGATTTGTGTACCAAGTAAAATAATAAGAACTGTGCTCTGGATCTCTTCATCTTTTGTGAGCATGAGAAATGGATTAGTACTGTTAATGTAGTATGAAGGGATGCAATAAAATAAATGAAGTTCCTATCTTTATTTCAGTTTTTCCAGTTCCCAAGTTTAAAGCAGTACTGTACAGTGTAAATTTTACAGTAGGAAAATGCAAACATTCTCAAGTAAATTTAAAGGTATGTCTAGGTATGATGAACTTGAGCCATGTGCCCATTATAACACTAATGATTCATGGTATGTGTTAATGTCATTAATATAACCATTACCAGCAGTTGTTGCAAAATCTGAGAAAGTGAACCTTGTAGAGTACTAGTTAAGCAACAAATGCATAATAAAGAAAATTTCTACAGGATATGGGGAGTGCACATCCTTCCCTATACCTGTAGCTAGTTTTATAGCGACAGCAATGTTACTGGAAAAACCTTACGTTGTATTGTTAGAATACCTACGGTACACAGAGGAACCTTCATACAGCTGGTGAATTAAAGATTCAAATTACTGAATACAACAGATTTCACAATGAGCTCTAAAGCTTTGGTCATCATACAATGTTGGGTAAGTCTGGTTGTGAAGTGCATGTTAGTCTATGATAAATCTACATCTGGAACTGGTCTTTATAACAGAAAAACATAATACATGAAATTTATGGCCGCAAGGAATAATCCTTAGAATTTGTCATTCATTATGTCTTACTGTATGATGCTTATTTTGCTGATATATTATATGCCTTCTATATATAGATTACACCTAAACTGACTGAATGAATAAACACCACAGATGAGCTAGCTGCATCTGTTGTCATTTTGATACAGACCATGGCACAATCAGTGCCTCATATGCCAAAGCTGAAATCCTAAATCCGAGCATGTCACGACAGACCATTACGAGAGGAGATTTGAGCCTAACCCTTTCAGTCTGAAGATATTTTGTATTTCATTCTGGTGACCTACCATTGATTTCTGTGAGTTTGTGATGCACATATATTTTATCCATCTTATCTCCAAGCAATTTTATTTAGCTCAAGATAGTCTTCAAATTGGAAGGGTTCGATGCAGCTTTCATTAAATCTTTCCATACTAAAGATCTTTCCTACGCCAAATCAAATGGTCTGCAGATAGTACACTTAAAATATAAAAGCATAACTAGATGACGTGGTTAAAAGGCAACTCTCAGAGTTCTTCATTTATATCTATAGATGGTAGCTGTGATTTTTACAAGTCTTGGACCATCTCAGGCCATACGTTTGAAAACATTGCTATGTATGCTGTATTGATAATGCTGATTTCTGAAACATTTTACACTACTTTCAGCAACTGCTTACAATTATGCAACTCAACAGCCTTGTATACCATCATACATATTTTTCATTATACAGTACAACACTGAAAACACTACAGTACAGTACATCATTGTTTATGATTTAAAGCTATATCATTATTCACCACATTATGTTATTCAAGTATTCAACACCTATTACTCCGTATCAATTTAACCAAATAAAACTTACTAAAAAAAAAAAAAAAAAAGTATGAGAATGTCTGTCTGCTTAAGTAGATGTTAGTGTGATGTCCTTAACAGGTTAAGTGTGATAAGATATAACTGAGGAAAGCAAGTGAGGGAAAGGGATGGACATCAGAGTTTAAGAACGTGAAATAGGGAATAACGGAGTTAAGCTCAGCACAGGGCACCATGAGCCCTGAGGGAGGAAGAACAGTGTAATCAAATGAGGGCTGAGGTGTGGCCTATTTCAAGCAAGTCATGGAGGTGGCCTTGATACAACTGGAAGGGGTATTGATCATGAGAGCAAAATTATCAATTTATCTTAGGAATGAGGAACTGATAATAAGAACATACTCTTATATGATAGAACCAATCCCTAGAGTTTATGGAATGTACAGTTTTTGAGAGGGAGGAAGGAAGGAATATTAAAGAACTAGCACCAAGCCATAATATGGCTATATGGCACTAAGTAGGTAGGAAGGGAGATAATTAAATTAAATGCATGACGTGATACTGAAATAAAACTGATATTACTGGAAAGTGAAACAGTGACAGGAATGTGGTAACTCTTATGATGACAGCCAGGGTAACGTATTTCTGTGCGTCACTGCCTGAAGGAAGATTACAACTAACTGAATTATTTGAAACAGTGTCTTTGGGTACAGATGTGGTGTTGTTAAAAGTGAAGTCTTGCCTTTCGCCACTAAGTCAAGTTACTGTACATACATACTGTGAAACTTTGTGGAAATTTTTTTAATACATTACACCACACAGCTTAAATGTGGAAAGGAAAGAATGCCATATGGTATAAATTACATGCCACCTAGTTCCAAAGATCCATTTCAATATTTTGTGATGAGATGATTGCATGTCCTACTGTAAAAGTTTCATTCTTGTGACAAAGTAAGCAACACCCAAAACTGTATGATATGAAATAAAGGAGCCACATAATTGGAAGGGCCTAGTCTATCAGTCACAACATTAGACCTATATGACAACAACTTCAGTTCCATAACTTTGATCTGGCTGTGGTAAAGAGGTACAGGTACAGTACTAATTAATGCCATCACTATAATATTCATTCTTGTATGAAACAAAACATAATACATACGGTACTTGTACATTCATGATTTCTATTTTACAGGTCTTTGAATGTGAAAATATAACTGTGTTCATATACTACTGAAAGTATACTATATAAGCTAGCAGTGCATTAAGCTACTGTAAATATGCAAATGTACGATGAAGTAAGAAATTTTTCACCTATGGTTGCCAGAAAATTCATTCAGGTACAGTACATTACTGTACCACAGCAGGACATTCCAAGACAAAAGCGAGTGGTGACAAAAACTGCGTTCAGTACCTTTATGAAAATAGTACTATTATATATATACATAACAAAAGCATTTGCAGGATATGCACTAAATCCAGATGACTCACTGGGTTTATAAGTGGAGATCTATGAAAATACTTCAGTTAGTCAGTCAGTCAGTCAGTCAGTCAAATGACAGGCTTCCTCTTAAAAGAATTCATGGCACAGTAGAGATTTCTATGGATAAAAGCTAAACTAATTACCAAAACCAGAAAATTATTTCCCAACATATGCTTGAATGGTAAAAAGAAATTTGAGATCTGTAACAAGATTTGTAACAATGTTAGCATCTCAACTTGAATATGTACTCGTGGCTAAATATTTCCTGCTTGAGAGTGATGACTGTGTGGCTAGTTATCAAGCTTGCAACAACATTTCTTTCTTGTGGAAGTATCTCCCAGGGTTGCTGGCAAAAGCAATTAGTGCTATGTAACTACAGTTCAAGCTGAGTACATAAAGTGGCATAATTACACAGAAGGTTATGCCTGGCAAACCCTTTTGTTGATGGATACATCTGAATGCATTTTGACAGGCAATGTTATATGCAAGCTTGGCAGCTCATGTTGCAGTTGGAGATCCCAAGGCAGTCTTACCAGCAACACTATTCAAAGGTCAACACTACAGTAGTATGGCAATATACAGTACTGAAAACTTGAAAAAAAAAAAAAAAATGTGATAGCTCACTGACTTTCTGACCAAACTACTGTACTTGTAAGTATGTTACATAATGCAACTGCACATCTAATCACATCCACTCATATACAGGTTATTCCATCTAACTGTTCACCACAGCAATCTACAAAACTCATAAGCCAGAGAAAAAGAACTGTTTTAAATCCCTCAAAAACTCTAAAAGTTTCATCTTTCTACCAGGTAAAAACATCTGCATGAATATTTTCTTGCCTCTATCAATACACAGCTCAATCCATTATTATTATTATCACCATTATTTATTTACTTATTTTAGATCACTTCCCTCTTGTGAGATCAGCTTCTCTGAGGATGTGCTAAACTGACTGCATTCTTCAACCCTGCAGTTGCCTGCTTTACATAACGGTCACTCATTGTACGAGTATAGTTCCCATGGACAGTAAGGGGATGCTCATCACATGCAAATTTTTATGCAGGGAGCTTTTCAATTTACCATCTCTTCTCCTCTCAATGACTTCCTTCAGTCTCTTTTTGCCTCCTGGTGCTGTTTCATTGGACAATACTGTACTCACTTCTTAACTTTCTGCCTGCATTTTTCCTCCATTAAAGCTGGCATACATCAGTCTCTCAACACATTAACTCCCTTACCTGTTCAACTCTATATTGTACTGCCAATATACACAAATAGTCAATTGTGAACTAGCCTTCTTCAGTTGGTCTTTCCTTCTGCCTATGACCTATGGTCATCAAAAAACACTGGATGCAGATATCTCAAGATGACGATCAATCATGACTGTGTCTCTACTGTTTGACTTTCTTTGGAGATTATTTCTGAAGGATTTCAAGTCTTTAATTCCTTTTCTTCTAGAAAAAAACTTACAAAAAAACATTTTCACCAATACAGTACTGCAAGCTCCCAACAGCTTAATGGATAGTGAAGCAGTTTTATCCACTCTGACTGTTACCAGGCTTTAAAGAGGAGGCAGTCAATTACCACTTTTCAAGTGTCTAACACCATCACCAAATGGATGTAATCTTTTTTATTCGTGTGAGTAGCAAAATATTTAATGCATCATCTGAATGATGAGGTTAATACAACACGCAGTAACATACATATAAAATTCTCCAGAAAAGTCAAGCTTATTCAAAGTGCTAGAAATCCTATACAAGCTTGTTTGCCAACAAATCACTGCTACTGGTTAGTACGTACATGTAAGGAAAACAACAGTGTAATTTCAGTTTTAACTTTTGTTTGGTCAACTTGACAGTCAAAAGTACCAAAAGTAAAATAAGGAACCAAATACTGTACTGTGAAATAATTTTTTTTTGAAGTCTTATACAATATGCAAGTGATGTATCTTTAAGAGTATGATGCAATGCTATTATCCCAGCTTTATACAGAATTCAGTACTGCATCACATTTGTATATGATACTATTAAACTACAATTCTGTTAATGGGCACAGCATTTCCTCCAGCAAACTACAATATAAGCAGTGACTAGTTGGTGGTAACGAGGTCAGTCAAGTGTTCTGTGCAATATAAATAAGTGCTCTAATATGGTACTGAAATTTAGCCCTTCCACTACAATGACAATTTACATTGTATTCTTGCCACTACCTGATGATTTACTCTGTTAAGGAGGGGCTTGAACCGAAGGGGTTGGATAACTTCTTTTCATTCATTCACTTCAAGAGGTCTCCCAAGTGCTGAAGAAATCCATCGCAAACAAGAATACTAAACTATAAAAATAAATAATAATAATAATAATAATAATAACAACAATAATAATAAAAATAATAATAATAATAATAATAATAATAATAATATCTCACACAGATCAACTTAACCCAATGGATCTTGGTGACATTCTCTTTATTGTTGTTGCCCACAGAAAAGTTTATTAATTTTACAAAAGAACTCTTGTATTAAAAGGTTATATTAATGTTATATCTCATTCATCCAATTAAAAAAGTCTCCCCTGACCTAAAAAAAAAAAAAAAAAAAAAAAGTTGACTGTTTCACTCCAATGACATTTTTCATTTCATTCTTGCCATCTTCAGATTATTTTATTTGGTTTAGGCAGGACTTTTTGAACGGGAGGGGTTAGATGCTGTCTTAGTTAATCCCTTCACTACTACAGACTCTTCCAAAGTTGGGCAAAAATTATCTGGTGTTAATAACAAAAAACTAGATTATATGTCACTAGAAACAAAGGGTTAAGTAAGAACTCCAAGTAGGACGGGTATATAATATAATCCTAAAATCATGGTATTACCCATTGAGATCAGTGCAATTTCGTAACTGGAGGTTTTATAATCCTTGAATCACAAAATACTGTGACAAGATATCCCTTCTCTTCTATATGATTTTTTTTTTTTTTAACTGTCCATCTGGAAGACCAATTATAAAAAAATCTTTTCAATTCAATGTAATTAAAAGAGTGGTTACACCAAACACAGTTCAGTACTGTACCGTATGGTCAACATGTAAAATGATGTTCTATCAGAGATGCTCTCAGACAAAGAGCCATACGCTTAAAACAAATCATGAAAGAGAAGAGAGTCTCCATTTTGTGACAATACTGTAATTTCTATAGAACCTGATGCAGAAAGAGCATATCTGGCCTCTCTATATTAGTGCTAACTGCACTCTGTATGTAATGTAGGTAGCAGATGATGAAATCTAATAATCACAATCACTTTTAAAAAGGCTTGCTTTTCCCTTCATGATTAAAGTTATGAACCCTTCAATCTGATTATTTTTAATTTTATTCCTGCTACCTCGAGATGCTTTACACTGAATGTACTCAGCTTAGAACACTAAACATGAAAGGTTAGACATCAGCCTCCAATAACTCCTCCACTACAACGGATTTAGCCTACGCTGAATATAAATCATCTGAAAGTCACAGAAAAAAATAATGTCACTGGATTCAAAGGGTTAAACATACAGCCGAGAGTATCTGACATTCACATGACTAAATGCACTTGTAGCTTATATAGTTCAACAGATACACAGTCACTAGTACAGGACATTCTGGGAGCTGACAAATATTTTACATGTCTCGGGTACTTCAATGATTGGAATACATACATCCACATATTTATATGTATTTATATATAATGTATATACTGCACATAATGGAATGTCAATGTGTACACAGCTGCCACAGTATATGGTCAAATTTGTAAACATGCATGAATGATGAAGGTCAGGGAAAATATTTTGCATAGATTAAAAATGACATCAACATGGTACAGTAAAACAACCTAGAGAATATTCAAATAACAATGCCCTCTCAAATCTGCAGGTTTACTTAACTAACAAAATACTTCCACTTAATACACGGTTTCATACCCATACAGTGCTAATCCTCTTGGATACTTCATATGAATAATTTTAAGAATGGATGCTTATATTATGTACTTATATATATACATACAAAAATTTGATTCACAGTTAAAAGGAAACCTTCTCAAACATACAAATGAGCAACTAATGCTGAGTGATACATGATACAATACATACAACATTCCAAACCATGCATGTGGATACACTATGTGAACATATTTTACAGTACAAATGTCCATAGCAGCATACTACAGTGAGTCCTCACTTAATGCCCTGGATGTCTGTAACCCCAATGCAGCTGCAAATGAAACAACTTTAAGTGAGACAGGAATTTGGTTCACAAAATATAATATATATATATATATATATATATATATATATATATATATATCCTTTCTGGTTTCAAAACAATTTAATGATTAATCATATGCAAATATGAGTGAAAAACTGGTGTTTATCCAGCGGCAACTTACTAACAAAACAATTCAACTAAAGCAACCAAAAATGAGGACTACCTATACAGCATAACACTGTAATCTGTCTGTATAATGCTGAACTTTGAAATTTGTAGGATTGAAACTCACTTGTGTTCCACCTTAATTTGCCACTAATACTGAGCATACTGGTATATTTCCTGGAATAATGTGGCTGTATATTAATTAAATTACAGTACAGTACACATGAAGACTACAAAAGTATTGTATAACAAAATAAATCACCATTCTTGACAACTGAATTGACACTGATGACACGGGGGCAGTGATTATTTGAGGTTTCAGTCAGTCACCGGTGTTTTAGTTTGTTTGTAGAGGTTTTTAACAGCTACAATTAGTATGTGCACTTCATGGTTCCCAGTTCTAAACAAAAGCATGTTTTTTGGAATGCTATCTGCATCATGGAAGTGTATCACCTGCATCAATGTGTATGTTAAAGCATTTTCATATGCTGGTGACAGTTTTGTAACTGATTAGGTACAGTACAACAATACAGCATTCCACAGAAAAATACTTACACTGTACTGTACTGTTATAAATACAAGAAAAACTGTGACTGGATTAGAATTACATGAAAGTTTCATACCAATGATAACTGAGGCGACGAATTATTCTTGATCTGCAAGGCTCCTTACAGTACTACTTTGAAGTTATGTGACACTCTCACGCCTTTATTATACTCACAGTGAAGTGTCAGCAAGAACATACAAACAAATAAACAGTCACAATTAAATCAGTTTGATTTCTGTTCGCAATCCATAGTCATCATTACAAGGTTGTGGCATTCTGAAGTACTGGACAGTTACATTAACTAAAGGGAATGTACATGACAAATAAGTACGGTACGGTACCATAATGGATATATTCCAGCATGAAACAAAATTACCGGCTTCTTAATACTACCAGTAAACATACTAACATTTTAAATTTACATCTGGTGTTATGAACTGAATCATTCCAATACTGTATATAAAAGTTTGAGTTAATCTCTATACTGTAGTTCCAAAGCAAATATTTGTCACAAACAAATGGATTAATTTAATCATATTTCATAAAAGAGAATTAGTTTCATCATTCTTCTTATCCTACAATCATGTTTCATAAAAGGGAGTTAGTTTTATATGAAAGTTTTACCATTCTTATTACTCTACAATCAAGTTTCATAAAAGGGATTAGTTTTACCATTCTTATTACTCTATAATGATGTTTCATAAATGGGAGTTAGTATTATTATACTTATTACTCTACCTGTATATGACACAGATTACAAATGTTGATACTATACAAATGAAGATACAAACCAATAATTCATTACAAAAAGCTACAGAGTAAGTACCTGTCACTATTATGACATCCCTTCAATACAATGACATACTGATAACATCATTTTTGTTATCTCCAGATGATTTTATTCAGCTTATGAGAGACTTTTTGAGATGGTGACATCTGACAGAGCCTTAGTTTACCCTTTCAATGCAAAAGGTCTCCCACAAGCCAAACAGATCTGGAAGTAACAAGAACAGACCAGTAAACTATGTCATTGGATTGGAGGGCTAATACAATTATTCAACAATTTATCAAATACTAAAGCCTGTGGAATGGTATACTTCTATTCATACATAGAGATGGTTATACAATTTCCAATTCATACATAGAGATGGTTATACAATTTCCAATTACACTATTATGTTGGATTGGTTATCTCTGAGAGGATATTTTTAATGCTTATGTATACTGTAGATGAACTTTTAAGCTAAGGTCAATAGATTAGTGTTATCCAAATATTGTAACCCTTGTATTGTGTCCATCATATGATGTAACTCTCAGTGAAAAAAACATTGTAATGAGATAAGGGTGTTCCCTAAAAATGACTATGATAAGCTATTCAGGAATGAAGGACTGTACAAGTACTAGTGCTATAGCATTTCCTACACATTAATACTAAACTATCAACAATATATGCTCACCGTGGAGCTACATGATTCACTAGATTTGTGTTGATATATTTTCAATGTTCCAACAAACCCAATGAACAGAATGCACATATAGCAAGTAACAGTATTCATGGCTAGGTCAGGTAGTGTTCAGATGAGCAGTAACTAACCACAATATGAAACAAATATGCACACATTTGGAAAAGTGGTTTAATAAGGAAATATGACAATGCTGGACTAAGCTGGATTCTTTCCAGGTGTGACCAGGGATGGAACTTATTTGTTTTTATATAGCAGCGTGAGTAGCGAAGAGAGGAAGAGGTTGCTACTCACCCTGCTATTTATGAACAATTACATGTTTCATCTCTATTCATACTCAAAGTGGGTCCAAGTTTGACCAAAACTGTTGCACTTCTCCAACAAAACAGCTTCTCCAAATGCAGACATAATTCCTTCAGCTGAACATTTCATGGCACTGTGATATCAAGACACACTAACCACAGTGTCCAATTTGTCATCAATAACAGTAAAACCCACATGGCTTGCACTATTGTTCCTGGTTACACTCTTAACCACTTCAACTACATGACATTTATATTCTTGACACTACCCAAACGATTTATCAAGCTTATATGGCTTCTCACTCTGCAAGGGTTAATTACAGCCTTCTTTAACACCTTCATTACAAAAGCATTCTAGTATTGAATATAAATGTATGCAGGTATCAAGAACAACCTAAACGAACACATCACTATGGTGAACGGCTTACCCAGCATTATTCCTCCCATTGCTGCCTCCCCATTTTCATCTGTTCCCTACATATTACTGTGCATTGCCTGCACTATCAGGGTTTAAATTTACAAGAGTATTTTATGAAAATAGCTAAGTCAGTATGCATACACTAGAAGTTTTGGAATAGATTACTGTAATAATGTTCAGTATGTAAAGGCTCCTTAAGCAAAACTAATGATTTACTTTATGTTGCACTTCATTCATAAAAATACAAGATGTTGATCTGAAGCTGATAAAGCACTAAGAGTTGATGCCTCATATGATGGAGTAGTAATACTGTATTTCATTTTGATTTCTACAAATGTAGTGTAGTAAAGCGGTTATTTTGTAGCCTTTTTCCACAAACTGTACTAACATTAATACTCATAAAACTACTACATCAGCTTGCTCTGATGACAAGTCTCAGTACTGTGATTTATGTTCCTGGACTTTTTTAGCATCTCATTATCATCACAGGCATTCCTCAAAATAAGACAACATGACCCCTATATACTGTAATTTTTTATTCTGAGCTTCTGAAACTATTTGTCAGGGATCATTAACATAAGCTTAGGGGGTTTTACTGCACTTGAAAATGTGCAATGTTAATGCTGAAAGCTCAACTTTCACTGAATAATTAACAGCATTCTACAGTTCTACATAACAGAAGTAAACATCACATTACAAATGCACTTCTCACTAGCAAACCTTTCATCTGGCATCTCCTCACACTCAAGTAAGAGTATTCCAGGCACAGATTAAGCCTACATTCTCACATACAATTCCTTCACTTCACTCCTAGCCCTAAATATTACAGGATGTACTCAACTACCAGTAAGATTATTTACATATCTAAAAGTTAAATTCTAAAGAATATGGGTATCCCCTACCATTTGTTATCTACAAACTGACTTTAACCATCAGCTACATTTTCCTTAAATTTTCTAGGTCAACTTTATCACTTACTACCCCAACAATGTAGATCTGATTCAGTGGATATTGTGAGAAAAACAAAAGCACATGTGATGACAAAACTATGTTTGTGAGCTTCATTATGATGAAAATGTTTACACATCTGGAATGGCAAAAGAATATTGATACTGTACCTAAAAAAAATGTGAAGAGTTACACATAATTTTTCTGGGGGAAAATAATCAGGGAATGTGAAAACACTGTAGTAATGTGGAATTCATGGTAAGTTTTAATACTGGACTAAAATATAAAATGAGGTAATGTCTTTTCATCATAAACTTGGCTGCATGTAGCGGACATTCAAGTCAAGAAGAACCGGAGTCCAATGCAGGTTCCACTTACTACTCTGCATGAAGGAAGAGGCTCCCAGAATGACCATGGCAGTGCTATTTATTCAATGTCTGATAGCCTTCCTTGTTAACTCTATGGAGTGTATGGCAGTTCTTAATCTAATTCTTGTAGATTTACATGTTCTGGTGGTTATTAAAAATGGATTATGACAGCTATGTACAAGTTTAAAATGACAAAGTGCTTTTGCACAAGCAACCTTTTAACCGATGGTTTTAATAAGCTACAGGGAATGTATTAAATAGTATACATAATGCCCTAGCTCAACAAATATTAAATAAATGTCAGTATTAATAACTACTACTCCAAAACAAATGAGATTCCACTACTGTAATATGTACAGAGATACACATACCTCACTGGCACTTCCAACAAGCTTTGGGTCTGTATTTTTGTCAGCTTAACTCCTTCACTCCCATGACTTACCTTTGTATGTTATTCTTGCTACTGCCAAATAACTAAGTTTATGAGTGACTTTTCCAACTGAAGGAGAGAGATATAGCCTTTACTAACCTCCTTCAGCACAAGAGGTTATAATCAATATCCACAGATGGACTCTTCAATTCTGCACACGATGGTCACAAATAAATCCCCTCCATGCCACTCTGTCCTCTGCCATCAGGCTGTTCTCCCTCCAACTCACAGATCCCTCTCTCATAACTCCATCCCATCCACCCATCTCATCCTCAATCTACCCCTAATCTTCCCCTTCTCCACCTCACTCACTTACACTCTTCTAGTCAGTCAGTCACTCTCCATCCCCTCCACACATATTTCTCCTAACCAAATTGAATACACTCGTCTGAAGGTAGCAAGAATAACATGAAAGTGACATCACCATATTCAAGGGGTTAAAAGGCTTTCTTACACCTCTTCCTCAGTGGCAAATTTTCCATATTATGCCCAATTTTTCCTCTGCATGTTATTTATGTCCGCTTAATATCAACAAACATTGTATGAAAAAAAAAAAGTGTATTAACATGCTATAAGCAGAATTAGACTGGTAAGGCAGAAATGCCAGAAGCCTTCTTAACTACCAATAAAGGCTTTGTTCTCACCAACAACCAAGAACTGACTAGGTACCTTACTCCAACGCACAATGGGTTTTTAAGTGCCCTCATCTTTATATAAACCCCTTCACTGCTGTTCCTCTATATATACAATAGCTGCTTGATTTAACGAACACTGATTTAGCAGAAGCCCGAGATGAAGATATTTTTTTTCCGGTATTTTTGCCCTATTTAACAGAAAACTTCTGTTAAGTCGAGCATAATTCGGTAAAGGAAATTCCCTATGCATGTAAAGCATTTTTGGGGGTACTATGGTAGGTGGGGGCGCTCACCATCCACTCACTCGATGTAATGCTGCCCTTGGGTGTCTGCCCTTTCCTCTCCTCCATCCTTCTTTCCTTCCATCATCTCCTGTCTTTCTTTCCTTCATTCTTTCCTCGTCCTTCTGCCTATGGGTGACTTTACATTCTTCTCTTCTGTCTTTCTCTCTTTCATTCTTTCCTCTTCCTTCTGCCTGTGGGTGACTCTACGATGAGTGACACCAGGAAATCATTTACCACATTGGGTGGTAACCATATAACCAAATTTGGTGCCTAGTGGTTTAATGGGTAATTACAGCACTCCAATTGGATTGAGCCAACGAAGGTTTATATCCAAGGGGTGGTTGGGGTTTACTGCTCACGTAATGCCACTCAGGAATGAGTGAGGCGGTCACTCTCATCTTAAATGTCAGGACCCACTTGCCTAGCCCCGGGCTCCTATGCTCCTCATGGGGCAGTGCAGGATTGGATGATGATGATGATGATGATGATGATGAGTAATTATGGGTTCAGACAGCTGTGTGTAGCACTGAGAGTTGGAATAGTTTGCTAGGTTTGGGTTGCCCTCAAGGATTTAGTAGAAAATGGCTCAAAATACTGGAAAATTTTCCTTTATATTGTCTCTTGGTTACGGAACTCTATTTAGCAGAAAATTTGAGATAATGGAATGGGGGTTGGCTCAATTAGTTTGTTAAATAAAGTATCTACTGTGTGTGTGTGTGTGTGTGTGTGTGTGTGTGTGTGTATATATATATATATATATATATATATATATATATATATACTTCCCTTCCATGCTGAGATGCCATCAATTTTTCAGTCTTTCTAGCTCACATTTTTGGGTCTAAAATTGTTTGAATGGTTCAGGCACACCTAAAACTAACAAAAGAATTTCCATTATCCACTCACATGGGTTGTTACACATCATCGAAGTTATTGGCTGGCAGTCTGACCAAAGTGTAGAGGAGAGGTCTGTCTGTCTACTGCCAGACACCTTAAGCCCGTATGGGGTGGCCACAAACAAATCGTCTCCATGTCGTCCTGTCCCATGCCCCTTCGCTGCCATTCTCTTACCTTGCACCCCCTCTCTCATATACCTCTCTATTTCATCCCTCCACCTCATTCTTGGTCTCCCTCTCCCTCTCCTCCCCTCCACCTCACTCACACACACTCTCCTTAAGTATTTGGATTTCTTTCTTCCTAATTTAAACTAGCTCAAATATGCTGAAAGGTGTATAAAGAATAGAAGATAAAAATGAACTATTATTTGAAAAGGTGAAAATATTCCAGTGATTATTTTCATTACCATGTACATTTTTCTTTCATTTCTACATTTTTCCAGTTATGCAAATATTCATCAATTATGATAACAAACTCACTGTATTCATTTAAGTACCAAGCTGTAGCAAAAGAAATGTACACTGTCACATGGTTAAAGAAAATCTGAAATAATTCTATCAAAAGAGATACTGCAGATGATGAAAAACGTCACGTCACTGGTATGGGCATAGGAGTACTGAAGTGGTCAGTGTCTGGGTCAGTACTGGGAGAATCATACGAGATGCCAAATAGGAGAAGTTTCCCCGGGATTCTCATATGGCTTTTAGTGAGGCTCACTAGATCAATGCCTGTATCAGTGTGAACTCATTTCATTGCTAAGCATCAACTGATACCAATGGCAGTGAAGAGGCTATTTAAAAAAAAAAAAAAAAAGGAATAAATGACTGTCCAGCAATATTATTAATTTTTCTGGTATTAATGTTTTGTCTTCTGAATATATAAATGTAAATCAGTTCCAACATACAGTACACTCAACCCCCTGCTATCACGGGTTCAGCTATCACGGGTTCAGCTATCACGCTTATCTGCTATCACGCACACATCAAATGCACAACCATACACGCTATCACGCACCCCAAGACCGCTATCACGCGTTGAGTTTGAAGACAGGCTAAGCGAAACTTACTCACACGGCACTTCATACGAGGTTTGCAGAGGATACGATGGTTAATCGGAACGGTAACGTGGTAAAATTCCCGATTATAGCACGGGCATTTGGAATGCATCTGAATGGATTCCTGCCGAGGACACGACGGGCAAAACAGTGACCAAAACCCATTCGGCTCTAAAGAATATATCGTACTACAGCATTGAAATTTAGCCTAACGCTGAATACTTATTAATATTGTATTTTAGAATAAATATCAATCGTTTTGAAACCCTTATAAAGAGTTAATATTTCTTATGCCGAAAAAACTGTGATGTCAATAAAGTAATCACATGTTTACAACTGAGACGGGGCTCTGAGGACAGTGTGAGGAACGTGTGTGATAGCATCCAACTTTTGTTCCACTTAAATGTTCCTCAGCCATTCCTGATATAAGGTACCATGTGATACCCCCTTTAGCTGTGGACACTAAAGAAATGGAGACAGCCAAAGAGATCTGGCGGCAACTAAGCCACTCCCAAGCCTCGGAACCCATCAAACCACCCAAGCCGTAATCCTTATAAAAGTTTGATGGCCTTTTATGTTGTTTATTTATTCATTATACTGTTATTATTAATATAATAATGCTTTATTTCATGTTAGAGGAGAGATTGGCAGGAAATCGTGGGCATAAAGTGGTTAAAAGTTAGAAAAATGGGTCACCAAAAAACCAATTAGAAATTTTCCCACTGATGGTTCAGTTCAGCTATCACGGGCATTTCCTGTGACCAATTAGGCGCAATAGCAGGGGGTTGAGTGTACAGTAAATTCATTAAAACATTTACTGTATTTTGCTAACTGTCTTAACTCAGACACTACTATAAAAACAGATCTTCTGTATGAAACATTAACATACCTTGCTAGGCTGGCATTCAAATTAGTTCTCATTGCACACTCCAAAAAATTGATAATGTGTCTCATTTAGGTTTTTCACAACCTGTTTCCAACTGACCTGGTACAGTTAGCAATAAAACACTCAAGACTTTTCATAAAAACATTACGAGGGACATCTACTACTTCTGCATACCTAATATATGTACCAGTTTGATATTAAAAAACACAGCTATAAGCATTTACTGTCATTACAGCAAAGCATGATAAGATTCATTAACTACCACAATGTGTATCGAAATACAGTATCTAATGTACAGTACCACAGCGACAAAAGATCTGTGAATGCATACACAACAGATTCAATGATCCTTCACATCACAGAAATATATTACAAGTATTTAACTATAACATATTCTTTGTGAATCAGCCATAAAATTGTACTGTTACCCTTTGGCTATAATGTCACAGTTATTCTTAAGAGCTAAATACAGTACCTTCAAAAATGAAAAAAACAAATATATATATATACATATATATGAAATTACAATAATCAACATACATGGAATGCTTTATCCATCAAGAAGCACTGATAATATATCATTTCACTCTTCTAAAACAACTTACAAACAAGAATCTATAAGCTCTTGTTATGGCACACGAGCTTTTACAAACTGTCCAGTGACTTTTATGAAACATCAACTTACACTACTGTATTTAGTTTGTGCTTAACAAAGTTCACTGTATCTATAAAATACCCATAAAACTGTGATGACAAAACAAATAAGAGAAACTACTAAGATACTACTTGACATGAAATGTTGTGACTTTAAAAAATTAATGACATCACTTCACACTTTGCTGACAGTAGCCCTGAGGCTTCTCGCTCCTGAGCAAATTCTGCTATTACTGGAGGTCTCACTCATTGAGCTGGGATGCAATTAGCATTAGCAGTAGAACAGAGTGCTGCTTTCACAAACATCAACATATGATTTATGCTACTTCTCAAGCTGAACTGTGAAATATATGAAGATTTAGCATATCAAAATCATAGTCTTATGCGGTCTATTATGTTATCTTGTCACGTATCATTATTCATAACCAATTTCAACATCACTAAAACTTTGGTTTAAGAGAGTAACTATCGGTACCTAACAATTTAATCAATACTATAATGACAGTATAGGTACATCTTTCTGTATACAGTTTCAGTGTAACAAATTACAATGAATGAATACCATTTAAAAATGAACTCATATTTCTGATCTCATACCCCTATATTATACTGTACATCTTATTCTCTAAAACACAGCAGGAAGAATGTGCCATTCACATAAACAGCCATATGTTCAATCCTTCCTCCACAGTGATTCTCAAACTCGGGGTGACAATAAAGTTTTACGTGGGAGACTGTTATACGTACAGTAGCAAATGCTCAAGAATATGTGGAGAATGCGATGTAAAATAAACTTCACTGTATTTAGTTTTGTCATCTTACTTAATCACAGTGCTAGTACTGTACAGTTTTAATATTAACATTAATGTACTATGACGATAGCTCTTACTTTTAACAGATTGGCTTAGATTTCACGAAACCAGTTCTAGTCAGAGTGACATGCAATGCACTGAGCTGGTAAACTGACGAGTCCTGTATGTGTCCTTGTGTCATCATTCTAAATAAATTGAAGGAGCACATGTGGATTTTTAGAGTTCCTAAAGGGAGGAATAGAACAAAAAAGACTGACAACCACTGTCTGATGAGTGGAACTGAGGACTAAATCGATTCATTTACCAGTAATAACAATCTTTCATAAAATCAAGATTGAAAAAAGTTTGTTAACCCCTTCACCATATGGAAATCTCTTTACTTTATTTTTATATCCACTTGATTTTATTCAACATATGGCAAACTTTTGAAGCTGGAGGGGTTAGATGTAGGCTATATTAGCCCCTTCACCATGAAAGGTCTCCTGAAATTGAGAAAAATCAACAGCTTGTAGCTTAATTAAAATATGTCATCAGCATGAAGAAGATAATGATCAGATTCTGTGCTCCTACATCTACTGCACTGCCTGTCAAGCCACATTAATGAACTCATGCAAAAGCTCTCCATCAGCTGTATACCTGGGCACAGCTACGTACTGTATACCTACAGGTAAGGCTGCAGTGTAAGGCTTCGTACCATGAATAGTGTACATATGAATTTTGTACTGAACACTTTTCATAGAAGATTATTTCTCTCATCATCATTCAAGATACCTGTACAACTTTTCACTCACACATAAGATTCAGCATTAAATAAATATGAAATTAAAATATGTACACATAAAAGAGAAAACCATCTAATAAAGCATCACTATATATAAATGATAAAAAACTGTGATACTTTCTTTCAAATTTACCTGACACCTATCTATTCATGCAACCCAGATACCAACAAGACAGAAGCTACAGACAGCCATTTCCAGTTCTGGTTCAAAGACATATCTTCGACGATATTAAAATAACTACATTTATATATAGTTACCAGCAGTATTTAAAAATTTGCTTTGCTTTAGATCAGTAGGGAACCAGACAAGGTAATACAAACCAGATAATAACAAATGCCTTGTATCCAGTGTCAGGCTGGAAACTTATTTTTATCTGGTTGGACAGATGAATTTCAATTGTTCAGTTGGATGGGTGTTTCTTCCAATGGATGAAATAACTGTATTAGTTAGAACAAACTCCTCCTGCATTACTCCCTCCAAAATCTCTAAAGGTAACTACAGCAAAATCAGCATTATAGGACAGTAAACTGCAGTAAGCTTTTAAATGAAACTCATCTATTATATAGTATAAAGACAGGTAGCAATCATATCTTGGTACCTGAAACTATTTTACCATCACTGCCACACTGTCTAATAAAAATTACAAACATTAAGGCTGAAGTAGTAGCAAATATTTACCATACTTCAAGCAGGGGAGGAGGGGCGGAGTGTCTGAAATCACATCAGTCAACTCCAACGGACCAATTGTGGTACATGAACTGATAGCTTTGAGAATTAAAATTTATTTAATGATCCATTTACTACTAGCTGACACACTGTAAAAAAACAAAGTATCCTGGTGTCATAATCATACAAGCCTACAACTGCTCAAAATTTGTGACCATAATGGTAAATAAAGAGGAGCATATCACCTAAATTTTATAAAAACAGAACACTTTATTTCATACAAATTCTTACTCTTTATATACAATCTCAATGGAAAAATATGCTGCTAATATTGGTGGGTATACTGTGCCTTAAATAATCTTATGCTCCTATGTGCTCTACCTATTGATGAGCACTAGTTTGTAGCTTGTAATACAGAGGGAATTTAGAGACTGACTTGTAAAGAATGTGTTACATATCTTGCATCTCAACAAACACTGTTCACTATAATTATTACTTTCTTCTTGTAGCAAAAGCACATACACTGGTGCAAACACGCTAGTTTGTGATAATCTCAGCGAATAACGAAGAAAAGCTGCTTCAACTGCAGCAGTGATAACTAAATTCTGGCAGGAGTTATGCAGCTATAAGTATCCACCGACTGGCCTAATATTTTTCTCATACTGGGGTATTCAGCATCTGAGTGTTAAGCAAAATCTTATCAATATATTTTAAAACTTAAATTAATAAAATTAACATACATCTGTGAGAAGACACACTTGATTATACTATCATAAACTGTTAGTAGCGGGAGAGCTCCTTTACACACATGGTGGTATAAGTCACTGTACTATGCGGGCAGTCCTCGGTCAGGCATGTGTTCAAAAATATCAAAACGTTTCATAAAATTGCAACAATAAATTAGGGAGACAGGCAAATCTAATTTTAATGACGTTCAAGAGTCAATTTTTGTTGTCTGTCATTAACTGAGATCTATCTACCTATCTATCTATTGCCAGATGCCTCAATCCCGTTTGGGGTGGCCACAAACAAATCGCCTCCAAGTCGCCCTGTCCCCCGCCATTTCACTGCCCTGCTCCCAACTCACACCCCCCTCTCTCATATACCTTTTAACTGAGATGATGATGAAAAAAAAATAAATAAATAAAAAAACAAACAAACAAACAAAAAAAAACCTTCCTGAACTTCATTTGGTGATGATTTTTGTCCTTTTGCAGCACAAGCAATAGTTCAGTTGTACATCATTTCCATAGCACTTCTTTGTAACTAGCACCATATTCCAGTGTTAATCTGCTACAGCTCACATTCAAAATGGAAAGAAGGTAATTTCATGCAACATTAAAGGGAACAGAGCACAGGACCACCTAACCTCCCGCCTTGTTCTTGATACAGTAACTTATGCCCTTCAATTTAAGGACACACAGTATTTTATTTTTCATTCTCAGATTTTTTTTTTTTTTTTTTTTTTTTTCCAGCTCAGTGAAGACCTCAAGTTGTGAGAGGATTAATGAGGGGCCTATCTAACCTCTTCAACTCAGAAAATCTCTCCTAAGCTGAATAAATACTATCTGAGATGGTGAGATTATAAAATGAATGACACCCTCTACAAGAAGGAGAGAATAACTTTAGCATATCTTACTATATAAACAAGTGTGCCTCAGAGCAGATGGCAGACTAGTACTTCTACAGTAATAAATAACATATATATATTATCAAATCTTTAAATAAATATATCTGAATAAAATTATATATAAAAGGTAAAATTCATACCCCATTCACTTACTTCTACAATGCAGGTAGCAGGCACAGGTAATATTGGGAGAAGTCCACTGAAACAGATCTCTGGGAGTAGTACTATGCACTAGAGACATGTGTGTTCACTATGTCCCTTCACTCTTGCAAACCATACTTAATGTACGTTTTTTTCTTTTTATGCTTGTATAACTTTTTCTTTAGTTATTAGCAGTCAGTGCATAATTTCAAACAATATGATGACAGAAATGTTCATAGTGTACTTTCTATGTACCATGACACTGCTGAACAACACAATATCAAGGATGAATGAAGTCATTTAGTTATCTGAAGGATCCATCGGCCTTACAGAATAACATGTAGAAACACTACTGTACTAGGCCATCATGATGGCTGGATAGAAAGCTAACCATATCACTGCCACCACCTGTCTAGTCTACAAGGATATCTACAGACTGGTGACATTAAGAGTCCAGTCTCTACTCCACATAACTGTCATAGAAAGAAAGGCACAAACCAAAAACAGAGAGTGAGTGAGTGAGAGAGAGAGAGATGTGATGGAAAGATTACTTCAGCAAGAAACAAGTCTTCTTTCACTTACCTACTTCATGTATTTCATGTATCAGACGAGAGTGTTATTGCTGCACTGCTGAGAAAGTACTGTCTCCACAATGACTTTATTGCACCCATGAGGCAGGTACCCACAAGGGCTCTGTTTCAACTTTGTTCACAGCAGCAACCAAGCGCTCAAAGGCTGACGACAGCTCATCGTTGACAATATCTTCATCAAACCAGTGGGAGTAGTGGAATTCAATTCTTGCTGCTGCCTTCAACATATCCTTGAATTCTTCCTCCTGAAATACAAAGTTATGTCATATGAATGTAAACATATGTGCTCTTCAACTGTTTAGTGCTTATCATTGTGGGATATCATTAAATTAGTTTCTAGTCTATTCTAAATACTGCCAGGGAGGTAAAGTGCTCTCTTATTGCTACAAAGGTGTGGACTACAGTATCCCTAACCTCAGGCCAGACACTGCCTGGGCCCTCTGGGGTCCCCAGTTGGATGATAATGGATTGGTTGTTACAAGATTTACCTATCTGTTTAAATCTTTTTCTAATACTACACGCAGATTAAAAAAATTATCATTACATCTCTCACTGCCTTTGCATCACTTATCTTTAAAATCTTCCCTCCATCATAACTAAGTCTGCCTGAATTAACATTTATCTTCCTCTTTCTACTTAGTAATATGAATAATAATAAAAAACACTACTATGTACTGTATACATATGATATAAAAGCTACAAATAATACTTACAGTAAAACCTCTGGAATTGTTCTCATCAAAAGTTGAGCGTGCATGAGCTGCCAGTCTTGTTTCTTTGAGCACCGCCAGAGTGGGAGGCTTTATATATATCACGTAGGGTTTGAACTCTGCCGTTCTCAGGTACTTGAGAGCCTGTTAGAGTTAGCAGAAAAATTCAGAAATTCGTCAGTCATAGAGCTATACAGTACTGCAGTACATAAAAACATTAGCTGCCTTAGCCCATGGATGTTGTTTCTGTTTTATTCTTACAATCACTTGACATTTACATTTAGACGAAGTTAGATCTTTCCTAGTGATGGACATCAATGGAGATAATGCCTTCGCCAAAAATGGTTTCCCAAGTCAAATAAAATATAACTGTAATGAACTGGTTAAAGCAGTGCTGTGAAAGGCAGGATGAAAAAAACCTGAGACGAGGTCATACTGTGTGACCTCAGGGATATAAAGACTGCTACAGATCACGTTGCACGGACAGTTGCCATTAGGTAACCAAGGCTGACACCAGCTTGTTAGGGTCTTTATAAATGAATGAATGAACAATAATCAACATGCTACTTCCCATTACAGAATGGGGGAAGCTGAAATTAACACACTCAAACGCAGCCCTCTAGCAAACTATACATTGGTACTCAATTCACTATTTTGTTTCAAGGTCATCATAACACCAGTCCTTTTCTTCCTAAAGCCATTGTATTTTCCACTTCCTTGTCATACTTACCTCTTGTCTATCAAGCACCAATGTAAATTAAATCCTTCATCAATCTGACTCACTCACCAACACAAGTCTTCTCTTTCCTTTTACAAGGAATCTGTGTTAACTCTCAGATGTCACAAACATCACAAAACCCAACCAGTCAGTGATTTTTTTTTTCACTATCAGCAAGCAACACTGCAATCGAGTACCTCAAAATTAGCTTTAAAATTATGCATGCATAAATTTACAATTATAACTGGTTCTGGAATGGGATATCATCATGTGATGGTACTGATATATCTGGGCTGGTTAAACCAATGTCCTTCAGGTCCCTCCCTATCCCCACAAAAGAGAATGGTGAACTATAGGTGAAAGGTACCTTCAGCCTGCAGTTCATTGGATTAATTCTGTCAGGTTTCTGGGCTGGGCAGATAATGTCTGTGCTAGAATCTGCCGTTCTCGCTCTGACCTACATTTTCTCACCACAATATTTTTCTTTGATTACTCTGTATATATACACTTTTCATGATAGAATGTTGGTATTTATGTAATTTTAAAGCTGAAAAGTTGCACAGTACTTTATCACAGCATGTTCAAAAATGGAAAACAAAGAAAGTAATGAGTCAAAATGATGAGTTAAAGTTAGGCGAAAATGCAAAAATTATATACCTTGCTGTTGATAAACATTCAGAAAAAAAAAAAAATAATAATAATGATATACAAATCTGGTTTAAACCATGCAAAACTACAATAAATTATCTATCTATATCTATTGCCAGATGCCTTAATCCCTTATACGGGGTGGCCACAAACAAATCGCCTCCACGTCACCCTGTCCCCCGCCATTTCACTGCCCTGCTCCCAATTCACACCCCCCCTCTCTCATATACCTCTCCACTCCATCCCTCCATCTCATCCTTGGCCTTCCCCTCCCTCTCTCCTCCTCCACCTCACTCACATACACTCTCCGCATCAGTCTCACACTCTCCATCCTCTCCACATAGTCAAACCACCTCAGTGTGTTTCTCCTAATGCTTCCTATTACATCCACATCCACACCACAATGCTTTGCAATAATATACTGTATAAATTATGGTAATTTCTGCATTTTACGGCGCAATAAAACGAAAGGAAAAAATGCACAATTTTTTTAAGATTCTCAGCCGCATATTCGCTTTGCAAACTTTTTCTTTGATCAGTCAGTGTAAATACACTTTTAACGATACGATGCTGGTTGTGGTGTTATTTTGAAGCTGAATAGTTGTACTTTATTGCAGTATATTAAAAATAAGAAAACAAGGAAAATACAAAGACAAAATGAGGAATTGAAGTTAGGTGAAACCCAAAAATTTTACATCTTGCCATACATAAAAAGAAAAAAATAAAGAAATATAAATCTGGTTTAAACCTTGTAAAACTACAATAATTTACGTTTACAGTGACGTACAGATTATGGTTATTTCTGCATTTTGTTGCGCTGTAAAGCAAAAGGAGAAAGATACAAAATTTTTACTGATTCTCAGCCGCATATTCGCTCTGCCATCTTTTTCTTTGATCGGTCAGTGTAAATACTTTTTTTTTTTTCTGACAGAATGCTGGTTTGGGTGCCATCCTAAGGCTGAATAGTTGTACTGTACTTTATGGTAATATGTTCAAAAAGGAAAACGAAGAAAATAAAAAGTCAAAATGGCAAGTTGAAGTTAGGCAAAAACAAAAATTTTATACCTTGCCACAGAAAAATATTTGCCAAGAATAAAGTAATAAAGTAACAAAGCCATAGGTCATACTATCTGCACAGCATATGCCATGCACAGAGCAGGCATTCCACGACATCATTCCCAAGTCCCTTTGTTATGACGCATAAATGCGATTAATGGTGAATATTTTACAAAAATTTTTGTACCTTAAAATGACAAACAATTCGTCATCGGAATCTCTGAGGTTGGATCTGAAATGATGCCAGAATGGATCATCGGAATCTCGAAAGGTCAATGTCTAGATGAGCCAGAGTCCACCGCCACCAACTCAAGACCATCATCATTACCAATAATAACATTAACAAAATTGTACTTAGTAACATATGGTCTGTTATCATTATAAAAACTTTCACAGCATTCACGAGTAACACCTTACCAATCCCTCTCTATTCACTTTGTCATGTTCATTATCCCGAATCATTAACAACAAATCAGTTACAGTCTTACAAATCAGTTACAGTCTTTTTAACATTCTCTACCACTTATTGATTCACACATCTCTTCCCATTCCCAGAAGTCATTCCCTTCATCAATTACACAATATTCTGATATCTGTCTTACCATATAAAAGAAGCAGCAAAGGCTATCCTGAAAGGCTGATCAGCCGTTTAGTGCAGTACAGCAGTCTACACAACTCACAGGGTATGCTCTTGTCAAAAGCACATTAGCAAGAAAGTTTCACATCTTTTGACAGTTTTGAAACAAGTGATCCTGGCTACTTTCCTGCAATGGATAATAAAATGCAGAAAAAGTCAGTTACGGTCTAGTACAGTACAAGTGCTCGTGGGCCCTTCGGGCCTCTTGCACTTACTCCTGCGGAGGGCTCTCACGTTTATGTGCTGTTCTAGTGTAACGTTGTCACTTGGATTTTTTGCAGCTAACCAATTGATCGTGTTATTTGCAGCTTTGGGAATGAAACCCAAGTTTATTTTAGTTCTACCTCTGGGCAAAAAATTCTATGGAGATCCTATGCTGGGCTTTGGGAGCTGCGTTTTTTGGTCAAAATGTGATTGCTCATTAAGTATAGTAAAAGTTTTTCAATCGTGATGGAACCAAGTTTTTTCACATCAGCGAATTCTTTGCGATTTCTGTGCCAATTTTGGTGCGATTTGAATGTGTAGTTTCGGTTGACCAAAATACACACACACACAGACAGACACACGGCTACTGCTATAGTATATTAGATTATATTATGGTAACCACCAATTAGAATATAAATTACAAAACCATATCCAGTGATGTTTCAACAACAACGGATAAGACTGTTATGATTCTAGTCTGCCTAGCAATTTTATTCAGCCTGGTCATCAGGGTGCATCAGATATGTTTCTGCTTGCTGGATATCTGAATCAACTTCAGGTGGTGATGTGGCAGGAGAAATATCAGTGTGACTGCTGTGTATTTGGGGGTCGCACAGGAAGGTGGTGTGTAGCTATAGTAGTGTAGGTCAGTGAGGTGCAAGTAGACGCTACCAGAGGAAGCCATATACACAGTACTTCAAGCTAGTGTGTGTGTGTACATCTTCACATTATGCTGTCATGTATAGTTGTGATGCACTTTCTCTCTGGATATTTTAATTCACTATATTCCTTAGAATAACAGGACAAGTTTTGCAACACAAAGTAACTCTCTGAGGCCTCTCTGACACCTATTTGAAATTCTGTTTTCTAAATGGCATTGGACAGTGCTGAAAAGCTGAAAAAAAGGCCATATGATAGTGTCCAACTCATCAGAAACCCAAATGACATTTCTCCAGGGATGAAGTTGTCGAGATGGAGTGAAGTGCAACGTGCAATCTTCCATCCATAGCAAGGGCCATTTATACACTGAAATTCTGGATGTTTCTTGATCAGTTCAAACAGCTATGTCCCACATGATTGGTTTTGTGTGGACCAAGTCAGAATAAAAATTTCCAGGAGAAACTGCTGGACTGCTGCATCTTTGTTGTGCACTACTATGTGCAAGCTTGGTTCTCCGCCACATCTGCAGCTGCTGCTCCACACATGGACCTCACACTCTTGAAGGAACTGGCATCGCACAGGGACCAAGCCGTAAGGGACGCTGGGGCCGCAGGTTTTGCTTGCCACCTTTGGTATCTGTCTGAGGCATTAGATGGGCTCCAATACGGAGAAGAGGGCAATGGTTCACCACATAAACACTGTTGAGGGCTCGGAAGAACTGAATTCGTGTCTGCACTCCTCCCCAAAGATGTTGTGAGGATGAGCCTGTCGGAGTTCTTCACCCGTAAGACGAAGATTGTGCTGTTACATCTGGACATTGACTCCTTGTTTTGGGGTGCTGATCTAGTGACCTGGGCAACCACAGATGCCTATGGTCGAGGGATGGAGCGTTTTGCCAAGCTGCTCGTAACAAATGATGTGGAAGAGTACGGAGTGGTTGTCATTCATGAGTTCATGAACAAAGGCAGGGCCATGCAAGAGGATCAGCTCCAGGCCATGGTTTAAATCGCTGAAGAAAATTGACGAAAGTACCCAAAGACGGCAAACAAGCGTGATCTCCTAAACTAATACATTTCGTTAGTGTGCTCTATCACTTGCTGTGGTATACTGAATGTGAGTCTGAATTATGCAAAATAATTTTTTTCTATTTCCATTACACAGAAGGAGGAATATTATGGAGCTAAAATTCAGTTTTGGTGCATGACCCCTAAATGATGCCCATTCCTGGAGAATATTTACACGCGTTGTTTCTTTTTCAAGTGAAACATCCAAGACAGAGAGCAAAGAAATTTGACCACTTTTATTTTTTCCCTATATAATGGGATGTACCCTCCTGGTCATAAGGGATTCATACAAACCTACCAGAAAAGGGGGATGATTATATGAGATACCAGTGAAAGCTTTATGTTACCTGAGCTAAAAAAGCACGTGGTGCCAAATATGAAAACAGGTACAGTACCTTATATGAAAGGAACTAAACTTAAGTGATGTGTATTAAGGGAAGTAACTGACCTGGTAGTGTGGTGTAATAATGACCACATAGCCAGCATTGATCATGGACTTTAATGTGACAGACGATGTGCCATACAGGTGTCCCTTATACTCCCCATGTTCCACCAGTGTTCCTGCCACAGCCTCCTCCTCCAACTCCTCCCGGGTCACAAACTGGTAGTCACGGTTATTCACTTCACCTGCCCGCCTTGGTCGTGATGTCACTGAAGGGTCAGGGCTGCTTAGTCTCTATTACCTGAATTGTACTTCATTCTCAGTAAACTTCTACTCACTAAATTATATGCTCTCAAAAAAATACACTTTGTCTCCTGAGAATAATAATAGAAAGTGCTGACACATGGCATGATGGGAGTTAATAACTTATGATAAAAATAGGGTACAATGATGTAACAACTGGTCATCAAACCTTACTCACAGAGCTGGGAGCAGTGAAAGTAGATCTTTTTGCAAACTATCAATGACTATCAATGTAAATATTCGATCTTGGAAAACAAAAAGTTTTATTCATAACATTAGCTTCTCATTCATTCATTAATTCATCATCTAATCCTGTGTTGCCCCATGCAGAGCGTAGGAGCCCGAAGCTAGGTAAGTTAGTCCTGACATTTAAGATGAGAGTGAACAGCCTCACTCACCCCTAAGTGGTATAAAGTGAGCAATAAACCCCAACCATCCCTTGGACATAAACCTGCATTGGCTCAAGTCAATTGGAGTGCCTTAATTACTCACTAAACCACCAAGTGCCATAATCTGGTTATATGGTTACCACCCAGCATAGTAAATGATTTCCAGGTGTACAGGAAACCATTTGGCATGTCACTCTGTGTAGAGTCACCCACAGACAGAAGGAAGTGAAAAGAATGAAGGAAAGAAAGACAGAAGCGGAAAGAAGGAAAGTAGAGAGGAAAGGACTGTCACCCGAGAGCAGCACTACATCGAGTGAGTGGATGGTCTCACCATACTTCATGGTAACCATTTACTGTCCTGTAATCAGCAAATGGGCAACTGGTGGTCCTATGAGTAAGACAATCCAAACTAATGTAGCCCATACGAAGAAATACTGATACAACAAAATACAGTACAAGTGCAGCTGGTGTGAGAGAACTAAAAGATTTCACACCTGCACTACTAAGTTTGAAATTAACCACTATTAAAAATACCATCCACTGCACTTAAAAGGGCCCTAACTTAAGTAAAGCATGTCAGAATTGTTTCTGACTGATAAACTCCTATAACTGTTTCACCTCTTCAGTACAATAATGATTGAACTTTTTTACTCTGGCAAATGAAAAATGATCTTCATTCAGTAATACCATATCTTTTTACTTGATTTCAGCTAACGTTATATTCACCTCCAACATGGCCTCTGACAGAATAGATTAACGTGTTCATGCTTCACTGATGAAGTTGCTCTTAAGTCAAAACTGATGTTTGCATAATTCCTTACCTATGGAGTAAAAGCATGTGTATCTCTGGTTGTTTCATCTGGAGAGGTGTTTTGCCTGCACATATCTAAAACCAAAGTCCTCTACCCAGGGGCAAAGCCTTAGCCCTTATCGAAAAAAGGGGACATGATAAAAAAAAAAAAGAAAAAAAAAAAAAATCCATATATTACATTAGGAATGCCAGTAATAAGGCTAATACCACTGCCAACAGCTCCAACAGTCAACTACTGCAAAGTTTCTAGCTTCAACTGTGTAGAATTTGTCTACATATAGAGCAGTGTTTTCCCCTATACACATTATTATTAGCTAAGTGATGTCAGTCTATAATGCTGTTAGTAACTCAACTGAAGTGGACTTACTGGGTACAGGTGTGCGGAACTTGTCCACATCAAGTGCCATAAGTCTGCGCTTCAGCTCATTCCTACCGACGCCTGGGGGTCCCACCAGCACGATGGGTCTTGGTAAGCCTGGCCGAGGGTAGAGACGTGCCACCTCCTCATATGTGGCAACTTCCTCGCGATCAAAGTCTTCGCTCTCAGATGCATCATATATTATCTTCTTAACCTTGGGTGATGGTCGGCAGGTCTGCGACTTCAGATGTATCCCTGCAACTGACAGCAATTTAGTTTCACTGTTGGACCGTGAAACTATATCAGTATAGCAATTTTACCATTTTTGAGTTACGTATTTGGAAGAAAACATATGAAACAAATGTTGAAATCAGCATTTTCTTCTACTCGAGGTTTCGGAGGATACAAAACTAACACAGGAACTGGCTGGTTGCTCAGAGAAGTCCAATAAAAGTACTGTACAGTCATTACTCGTTTTACGATGATTCAGTTTACAATACAGTGGAAGCTCGATTATCCAGGCTCGGATTATCCAGCTTTCGGTATATCCGGGCCGTGACCCAATGGTTCAGTGGTACAGTAATTCATAGAATTATCCGTACGATAGCTCCGGTTTAAACAGGAAGCATCCAGTTTCTAGGGAGAGAGGCATGGATAAACCAGAGAGAGTCTTGCTCACCCTGCCCCCACCCACACCTGCTCACAACTCGATCACAAGGGTGGTAGGATGGAGTTTGGTGAGGCAACTGATACTCCTGACGTAGCCTAACCTTGCTTAACTACTTAATAATTTAACCTACTTTAACCTAACCTGGACTCCAGTTGGGAAATTGGGAAACTAAATCCACTTTTGTGTACGATGAGTTTCTTCCATTATGCCCGAAGCAATCGTAGGTACGGCTTAAAGAACGTGATAAAAGAGAAAATCTTCCAGCAAGAGAAGGTAATTTACTACCCTCAAAATAGAAAAACACAGAAAACAAACTGGAGGAATATGAAGTGAATTGGTGAGGTCTTTAGGCTGTATGCTTAGACGAAAAGTAATGGGTTTCCTAGTTTTAGGGAACGAAATGAAACAAGAATGTCTGCTAATCAGGAAAAAAAAAAAAATACTCATGTGTTCTCGTAAGTTAGCACTCAGTTCTGCATTCTTCGTTAGGTATCGCGCCTCCCAACACATTTCGGACCGACAAAGCATTGTTATTTCTTTCTCTTACATTTACTGTTCACTCTTTTGTTCGTTCTTAAGTGTACTGTATGTATGAAAGAGAGTATTAATACAAACAATAATGCATTCCATTAACCCCATCATAGCTGTCAGCCTCGAACAATGCTTACTGTACCAGTGTCAGGGATGTTGGGTTAGGGAGAGCTATAAAAAACTGCGAACAATTATGGGAAGGGAACGAAGGTCACTGGTATGTTTTCACGACCCTCCTCTACCATCTCAAACAGTCAGGCGGCCTGCCACTTCATCTCAGATGTTTTCGTCGATATGTTTAAATCCTAATGTAACATGCACCCTAATTATGAGTAAGTTTCTTCCAATATGCCGGAAACAAACGTAGGTAAGGCTTAAGGAACGTTATGATTATAAGAAAACAAACTAGAAAAATACAGAAAACAAACTAGAGAATATGAATTGAATTGGTAAGGTTATTAGGGTGTATGCTTGGACGAAAATTTACGAGTTTCACAATTATAGGGCACGAAATGGAACAATTATGTTTACTAATAAGAAAAAATACTTTCATCTCAAGTGTTCTCGTAAGGTGGCATTCAGTTCCACATTCTTTGTTCGATGTCGCTTCCCAACACATTTCGGACCGACAGAGCATACAGTTATTTCTGCTCCTTACAGTTAAGTGTACATTTATTGCACATTCTTTTGTTCGTTCGTGTATGTGTGAAAGAGAGAGTATTGATACAAACAATAATGTATTCCATTAACCCCTTATGGCTGCTAGCCTTGAACAATGCTTTACTGTACCGGTGTCAGTAACGTTAAGTTGGGAGAGCCATAAAAACTGCGAACAATTATGGGAAGGGAACCAAGGTCACTGGTATGTTTATACGACCCTACTCTACCATCCCAAACAGGTCGGCGGTCCTTTCATCCCAGATGTTTTCGCCGATATGTTTAAATGCTAAAGTAACATGCACCCTAACTTTGTGTTTAAATTCTAATGTAACATGCCCCCTAATTTTCTTTCACGAATCATAACAAATCACAAGACAGGTTTAGGGAGGAGGGGAAAAAGCCAGGTGTACCAGACGAGTCTTTTCACATCTGTAAGAAAAAGAAACTGACTTTATAACTTTGAAAAAATGGTTTCAAGGTCTGCCACGGGAGCACACAAATTTCTGAACTCACGAACATTGAGTATTTGAGGGGGGTAAACATACGCTTTGCTGTAAGCAGTAAAAGCACCTTACCAAATCAGTTCATCCTGATAGTCTGTTATATTTTTCTGATTATTTCTGGGTTGGTAAATAAACATTTCTTGTTAAATCCTTCCCCGCTGTTTTTATCTGTTCTGGTGTGACGACTCTTTGAATCGTTAACGTAATGGCAGAAGACACTGTTCTAATCTAAGTGTTTAAACCTGGCCTAACCTAGCTTAACTGCACTTAATAATGTAACCTAACCTAATCTTCAGTTGGGAAGTTGGGAAACGAAGTCCACATTTGAGTACGATGAGTTTCGTCCATTGTGCTGGAAACAATCGTAGGTACAGCTTTAGAACGAGACGATACTAACAGGGAGGAAATCTTTCAGTAAGAAAACGTGATTTACCGAACTGAATATAGTCTGAAAAATACTGAAACAAGCTGGAGGAATATACATTGAACTGGAAAGGTCTTTCTGGTACTTAAGTGTACATTTACCGGTAAATAAATCAGTCTAACAGTACAGTACTTGTGTTTCCGCCGGATTAATCGTGCTTTCGGATTAATCAGGCACCCCTTAACACCATATAGCCCGGATAATCGGGCTATCTCTGTAATTCGTTACAACGATAATAGAAAAGTTCCACCCCAAAATTTGATTTACAATAAATTTCTCGCTATGACGATTTTGCCATCGGAAAGCGCCAGGCACACACAAGGTGACCATCACTTGTCTCAGGCAAGATGGCGGCCCTGGCGAGCAGGCATTGTTATGGTTTAGGTCCCGCCACCCCTTCAAAGTCCTGTCTTTTCAACTTGTTCAAGTGTGCCCCCCTGTTATCGACACCTCTCAGCCAAACATCGTACTACAGTACTGTGGATTTGTGTGCCCAGTGGTAAGGTCAGTGCCAGTGTAGGCCCCAGTGCTATGGTTGGTGTAGGTATGGGTCCCAGTGCTAAGGTTGGTGCAGGTATGGGCCGGATTCCCCTCCCCCTAACCTGTTCCTGTCTGACTCAGAGGCTGACCAATAATGCCTGTAAGCACAGGCTGTCCCCCAGCCTTGGGGGGGATGACTTGGACCAACACAGAAAGGAATTAAGGTGGGCTGTCATTAATGGTTCAGTCTTGGTTAGGTGACTTTGGGAAGCTGAGTTGACGTAACCCCCCCTTTATAATGGGTTTCAATTTCCCAATTTACGATAAAATTGGTATACGATGAGGTATGACCTGACGTAACCCCATCGTAAAACGAGTAATGACTGTATATTGAACCCCTTTTCTAACGCAACTGTCGCTGAACTGACTCCATTTGACAGGTAGCTAATACAAAGTGCATATGCAAGGATGGTTATGCCTGTGAAGTGGTCACAATTCCAGGGCCTTGGAAAGCAAATAAATGTGTGTGGCACATTTCATTATGTTGTTGATTTGTCATCCCTTTGCCATATTTTTCTTTTTACCTGCTATTTGGATCCCACCTCACTCAACTCCTGGGTGGGAAAGAGACATGACAATGATGACACGGACAATGACTAAACATACTCATACCTAACACAATCTTTACTATGAGGACAGGCAGATTGACGATTCTCTTCCTGGCTTCCTTTATCCATCCATCTTAGTTTACTTCATGTTTATATATTCCTGTTTTCTTTCATTTTGCTCACAACATTCTTTCATGTTTCACTGAAAGCTACAACTATTTCACTTTTAAAGCCATCTGTTTTATCTTTAAATTATGAAGCAAAAAAGAACAACTCACTTTGTCCATTCGCTGTCTGGTCCTGTCTCTGTGCTAATATACGCTTCTCCTGCAGCTGGCGAGATGGGATGAGTCCAGCACGCATATTACGGTCACCTTCTCTTCGTGCCTGCCACCTACACAAAAGGACAACCAGTCACGTTAAAAGGCTATTTTACATCACATACACCTTGCAATACAGTGTAATCCTTTTTACTTTATTCCTTCTACTGCCAGACATAACTGTCCCCTTCAGTTTAAGAGTCTCTCCTAATCTCAATAAAAGCCTCTGAAAGTAGTAAAAATAATATATAAAGGACTCTTCTGAGTAAAGCAGCTAAGGCTTGTCACAATCAGCTGTATCCCACTTGCCAGTAAGGGTCATCCTGTGTGACAATGTGGAGAATGTCATGCTTCTTGAAGGGAAGTCCAGCCTCTTTACAAGGGATGTGCTTGTCCTCCTTGGGGTTATAGTCAAAGTAAGCCCTCACTCGAACCTTACTCTCCCTCAGGTGTGCTGAACTACCTGCAGGGAGCAGCTTGAACGTGATGGTGCCTTCTGCCTGCATCTGTTAACGTGAAAGTTGGTTGGTCTGCTATCCTTAAAGGATTTGAACTATAAAAACTTAGCCTTAGGCCCTCCTATGCTTGGAAAAGAGTAACAGGGGACTGGTTGTTATCAACTTTTTTTTTTTTAATACATCCCTACGACCTCTGACTGAAAAAAAAAAATATCATCAGGATTAAATTTCCCTGAAAAATAAACTCAGAACCACGCAGCAAAGGTATAAGGCAGTAAGTTCAGAAAAGGTGTGATGCAAAACCAGCATGAAAATGGTGACAAATTAGGCTAAAGCTTAAAAACTGAACAGGAAAAGCCAGAGCACAAAGGACCTAATGATACATGGTAAAGGTAACAGCCACCATGAACGGCCACACACAAGCATAATGTTAGTGTGGGAGACCATATCAACACAGCCAGGGGACCAAATCAACACAGCCGTCAGTCCACGAGAGAAAGTTTATCCTTTACCATTCTTGTATAATGGTGACAAAAATGCTCCAAATTTAACACTTTCGTTGCGGAATTTATTATCGGCCTGATTCTCAGAAAGTGTCAATTCCCCAGCAAAAAATCAAAATGGAATTAGGTAATTGTCTACAACACTTTTGTGACTGCCTAATACTTACATTTCCATTTTCAACACTAAAATACCCAACAGCTACAGATATTATCAGCAGAACAATAAATACATCAAAAATTTGCTGGGGATTTAATTAAAAGAACGCCAAGATGCTGGCCAGCTGATATGCAAAGATCCAGTGTTTACTGTAATGTTATATTCATAATCAAGCGTTTTCTGTACACTTACACGTCCAGCACCTTCTTAAAAAACATCTAATCACATTACACTGCATATAACTCACCTAAATAATGGTAAATCTCCAAAAAATGGTGACACTCGGCCAAGTGCCTGATAGCTGGGCAGGCATGTTTGTTTACATGATGTTTTGATTTGCTACCATATGATGGCAGCACGTTCTGGGACACCGTAACCATAGCAACATTGGCGAGAGCCTGGAGTACCATGTGACCAGCTCAAACCGTCTTCTGAAGCCCATCAACTACAGCTGTATTCCGCAATGAAAGGGAATAATTCACAGAACGACTATACAGTAATCATAAAATGCAGTGAAAGGGTTAAATTCTAACTGACAACGGATGCATCTGCAAGATGCGGCAGAGACGAGGTTATTGGTGATCTGTACTGGTCTGATGTGCCTGTGTTTCTTTTTGGCATCAAAGTCTACTCACACCTCAAAAAAAGAGGCATCATGAAGAGCAAGATAAGGTTTTGACCCTTGGATAGACTTGAATGAATGACCCTTCAGTCATTACACGTTCTGGTCAGGAATGCTAAGGCTGTGTGTGGTGTAGTAAGGGGATCAACTAGTAAGATATGAATAACTGATTGTGTCTTTTCAACTCCCACCCCTTCCTTACATCCTAGCCATATCCATACATATGACACACACAGTTTATTTGGATCATCAAGGCAACATTCTTTTTCCACTCAATGTATAATGATAAATGGAAAAAAGTATACAACATTTTGACATTTAAGATGAGAGAGACCACTCTTACTCATCCCTGAGTGGCATTACATGAGCAATAAACCTCAACCATCCCTTGGATATAAACCTATGCAGACTCAATCCAACTGAACCACCTTAATTACCCACTAAACCACCAAGTGCCATAATTTGGTTAACTGGTTACCATCCAGCATAGTAAATGGTTTCCTGGTTTCCTATACACCAGGAAACCATTAACTATGCTGGGTGGTAACCATATAACAAAATTATGGTACCTGGTGGCTTAGTGGGTAATTAAGGCACTCCAATTGGACTGAGCAATTAAGGCACTCTAACTGGACAGCCCTATGCAGGTTTATACCCAGGGATGACTGGGGTTCACTGCTCATATAATGCTATTCAGAGATAAGTGAGGCTGGTCACTCTCATTTTAAACATCAGGACCAATTTGCCAAGCCCCAGGCTCCAATGCTTCTCATGGGGCAACACAGGATTAGATGATGATGATGATGATGATAATTCTCACTTCTCAAGCAACACTTTTCAAGCACCACACACACTTGAAATTTAATCTACCATACACTAGATGATTTAAGTTACCTGAAAACTCCTGTATATTACAGATGTCAAAAAAAAAAAAAAAAAAAAAAAAAAGGCAAATACTGTACAAGGTAAGACAGCATATCATAAATCTGTTAAAATCTGGGTAACAAAAGCATGGGGTGAGAGGTGAGTAATAAAGGTAAAGGAAGAAAAAGATGGCTCAGATTCATGCCAATCAACAGTACCAACCAGGGTCACTGAGGCAGACATTCAGACTTCACAATTTCCTCCCAGACTCTGACATGCGATCATCAAAATTACAATCTAGGTCCCTATTTCAGCTTTACCTGTGAACAAGTTGTGAAAGGTAAAGAAACTAACCAAGATCTTAAGGACATCTGCAGGAGTTTTGCCAACCACATTGAGATTGTTGACCTCTTGGACCTCATCACCTACATGGATTAGACCAGAGCGGTCGGCAGCACCGCCATGCATGATGCGCGCAATTATGATGGCACCTGTGCGGTCATCCTGCTTGATTGTGGCACCCTGAAACACACAATATTTACACAAAACTGCTACATTACATAATATATATATCAATATGTAAAACACTAAACAGCAAGACATGAAAGAATATCTTAAATTTTCTTTTCTTTTATAACAGTTGGAAGCCACTGTACAGTAAAATGATAAGCAAGGGAAACAGTGTGACTCTCACATCTGTCTGTTTTACTTTGCTGCCTAATGAACAGCTGTTGCCAATGAGAAAAAAAAAATGGGGATGGGATATTATTATTATTAATTTTATATGATCAAATGGTACAACCTATAAGATTCAAAACCCATAATATAAAGCTTTTAAAAAACCACCACAAACTTCAGCTGATGAGATGGCTACAAAGCCATTGCTTAAAATTTAATTTTAACCCTATTATGTTTCTGGGCCGGGAAGATTCTGTCTGTCCTAGGGTCAGCCACTCTCATGCAGACCCAGATCTTCGCACCGCAATATTTCTTTGATCGCTCAGTGTAAATACACTTGTCATGATAGAATGATGGTTTTGGTGCCATTTTAAAGCTGAATAGTTGTACTTTATCACAGAATGTCCAAAAAGGGAAAACAAAGAAAATAAAAAGTCAAAATGATGAGCTGAAGTTAGGCAAAATCCAAAAATTTTACACCTTGCTGTAAAAAAATATTCAACAAACAAAGTGATAAAGTTATATAAGCCTGTTTTACACCACGCAAAACTACAATAAATTACCTTTATGACAATATATAGATTATGGTTATTTCTTCACTTTACTGAGCGGTAAAGTGAAAGGAAAAAGATGCACAATTTTTTATGATTCCAGGCCACATATTCGTTCCGCAATCTTTTTTTTTTATTGGTCAGTGTTGATATATATTTTATGATAGAATGCTGGTTTTGGTGCCACTTTAAAGCTGAAAAGCTGTGCTTTGCTGCAGTATGTTCAAAAAAGGAATACAAACAAAATAAGAAAGAAAAAATGATGAGTTGAAGTTGGGGAAAAAAAACAGTGTTTTATACATTGCCATCGAAAAATATTTGCCAAGAATGATGTAGCAAAGTAACAACGCCATGAGTCATACCAGTTGCGCAGTACCTGCCACGAACAGAGCAATCATTCCGTGACATCATGCCCATGTCTCTGTTATGATGCGTAAACGTGATTTATGCTGAATATTTTACAAAAGTATCTTAAAGTGGCAATTAAATTCATCATCAGAATCTCTGAGGTTGGATTTGAAATGAAGCCAAAAATGTCAATGGAATCTCACAGAGTTAAGTTTATTTTACAACAACAATGAATCAGACTTGGGAGAATAATGTACAGTAATTCCCAACATATATTGTGCAACAAAATTACATTTATGTTGTATGTCAAATCATGAATGTTGTAAAGTCAGGTTTGGTAAAAAAGTATTTAAAAGAATCATACACATTCAAGAGATACAAGACAACATGAAAAAGACATAATTTGCATTACAATTCAGTCAAATGGCATGACATAAAGGAAAAAAAAAATTACAGGGACAACATCACTTGGAAAATATACATTTATCTTCAGCCATATCACCTGAAAATAATTAACAATATTTAAGGCAATATCACTTGGAAAAAGTAGTCACAACTACATCCAAATACAGTAACTGAAAAATACACTCCTATAAAAAGCAATACCACAAAAAAAGTACACAACAGTTCTGTGCACATTCAAAGCAATTGCTAATTACTAAAGCTACCAACACTGTTTTACTCACCACAATAGGTTCTGCTCCTTTTCCTTCCTGTGGTAAGCATTAAATAAATTGTCAATCTCAGTACGTCAACTCGAATACAGTACAGTACTATATATGTATAAATAAATATATATATATATATATATATATATATATATATATATATATATGTATATAAATATATATATATATATATATATATATATATATATATATTTATCACAGTTTTGTTGTTATGACCTCAGGTTCATCTGAATGTGAACCTGCTTGACTGCAGGTTGAAGCTGTCCTCCTTTTGGGGAACAGGAAGTAAGCCTGCATAACCGGACAGAAGAGATGCCTACTTATATTGGTGCCACCATGTGAAGATGTCCTTCCCCAGATTCATCATGATAATGCAACTAGACAATGGTGACTTAATTTTACTGGTTTGGCTTCATCATCATCATCATCATCTTGACCTCCTTTCCCACTCTATGGCAAGGTGAGGAGTAGCAAAGTCCAGAAAGCCAAAGTTTGCCCAATTCAATCGGTCACACTTCCATTCACTTACCATTCAAGACCTCAAAATCCTAGCTCCATCACATAGGCCAAAAAAATTTCACCATGTTCTGTAACTTAATATATACTGGAAATGTTAAGATATGTATAAGGGATGCATTTCAGAACATTCGTGTTTAATTCAGTCAAAGCCCGTTTTGGATACAGTTCATTTATTCTTCAAAGTTATTAAGAATGCTCTGACAATACAGTACAGTACCATGCAGAGCTCTGTCTATTCATATACGTGGTCTTTTATTTATTTTCTTTCCACTCTCCCTCACTAATGACAGTTATGCCAAACTTCATAATAAGGTACACTACTCATTTAAGTATAGGTACTTCAGTGGTTACTCTGGATAGCTTCAACTTCGTGAATAATGGAAATTCAGTTGTGCTAAACGCAATGTCTTACAATTAATGAACTTTAGGAAAACCAAAGTAATGAGCACTATACAGCAATACATACTGATGACAACAATTATTTTCAATAATCATATTTTGTCTCTACCAAATTTTCAGGATCTTCCTCAAAGTCTAAGAAATTATTCAGTAGCAACAATGGTGCAATGAAAATATTGTAATACTGTCTGCTTACAAATGAAAAGAAGATTACAGATCAGAAGCCAATAAATGTCTATAATGATACAGCATTCTAATTTCTTTATGAATAAATGAGTAAACCTACCATAGGCTCATTGCTCTTAACCAGTTGGACGATCTTGACAGTCTCCTCATCCTCGTCCACCTCAACTGGTATTTCTGGTAAATGAGGCACAAAGTCCTTGGCTGCAATGCTGTCATGGGCTTGTAGCACACCCTGGTGGATCAGAAATATCATTAATCCCTTCAATCCAGTAATGTCTCTATGAAACATATTCCTGCAGCTACTAAACAATTACTGTACTTTCAGCTTAGGAGAGCACCCTAGTAGTGAAGGGATCAATGAAGACTGCGGCCAACTCTTGCGGTCTGAACAAGTACAAAATAATACATGCAGAAGCTTCAGGATCCTTCACTTACTGCCCTTGGTGTGGTATAGAAGGGAAGACTGTGTGGTGTGGTGTGGTGTCACAAGGTGGTAGGATGTTGTGTGGTGAAGTATGGTTTCACTGAAGTAGCTAAAACTGAAGAAAGTGAAGCAGCTAATGTTCAAAAGTTGTTAGTGATTCCTGCATATAAAAATCTCTCCTTAGGTGAGCAAACTGTCTGAAGGTAGCATAAAACAAAAAATATGTCATTGGGCTGAAGGAGTAAACACACACACACACACACACACACACACACACACACACACACACACACACACACACACACACACACATAAACCAAGTACTATATATATATGGACATAACTCCACAAAACCTACAGAGGCGGTCACATTACTTTACATTTAGTCCTCGTTTACAGCTGTTTGACACCCCCTTTTAACCTGATATTTAACAGATTGACTCCATCCGACAGGTACTATGATACCCAAATATTAACATACTCAATCCAATGACAAATATTTTATTCTATTTTTGTTACCTCCATACAACTTCATTTGGCTTGGCAGAGATTTTTAAAGGTGAAGAGATGAGATATAGTTTTCATTAATTCTTTCACACCTTGATATCATTGTGAGGTTCTATAAAATTGCACTCACCTTAATAAGTTAACTTGTTAATTCCAGAGTATTAACTTCTTTTGTGTTTCCCACTAAATCAACGCTCCCAACATTCCATGGGTTACATGCCACTGATTCTATTTATATGAGCCCTACAATCCCACAAATCATTTGTACTGGGAACTCCTGCATTAAGTAAATACAAGGCGATGTATGTAAAGTACAGTATGTGGAAATCACAGTAAATATCTTTCATCATATTACACAAACTCTCTGCTGCATTATTCATCTGTCTTAACAACTGCCCTGGAAACTTGCTTCTGTATGTTTAATCCTACTCTCAATGCTGGATAGGGACACCCGCCTGTGTCGGCATTAATATAACTGCATGGCTCCACTGCTTGGTCATACAAACATCCCTCATCTACTGCCCTATCTCCTGAAAGGAGGATGGTGAAGTGCAGAATGTTAATTTCATCCTGTAGTCCACTGGTTTCATATTTACATGAGTTCAGGATCACAACAACAATCCTTCTAAACTACACAATAAAAGCATACAGTTGCAACAGAAATCCAGGCAAAGCATCCCAATAAGGTCATAATAAAGTAGACCAACTACTACATACAGTACTTTATTTATAGTTCTGCTGACCTCTCGCACAATAAGAAGCTACTCCTAGACTGTACACAATATTCTGTCACTAAAAAGAATAAAATACAGTATTATATGGTACTGATGATTCATGTTTAAATGGGCTATGTAAATCAACAAGGCAGAATCATTACCTGCAAGTGTGGAGATTGTAGAATGGCAAAGAGTTCAATAGCATCAGGTGAGGGGATGGTGCGGTAATGAATCTCCCTCATGATAGAGATGCCGATGTCCTCTGCATTGGACAGCAGCGGCTGACATACTTTTCTTGTCCGGTTGATCTAAAGAAAATGCAATTTCTCGGCTGCAGAAATTACGTCCTTAAGGACCTGCATAAGCAGGATGGAAGGTGTGGAAATACAGAAATGTAAGAGTATACTAGGATGAAAAAGCAGGAAATAGGAGTAGGATAAAGCACTGATGAATGAAAACAGATGTTGAGGTGGTATGAAACTGAGATGGAGGGTAAAGTTTGAAGAGGAAGACCTTATATACATGGTACAGACAAAGGGAGTAAAGCTGAATACTAGTGGGAGAGAAGGATGAGGAGCAAGAAAGAGGTAGACAGGGACAAAATATCTTGCAGGCAGTTCTAACACAGCCATCCTCTCTCAACTGGCTTCCAGAAGGAAGCAAGAAGGTGATGAAGATAAGTGTAAAAAAATATATATAAATATATAAATAATAATGAGTGATAATAATAATAATAATAATAATAATAATAATAATAATAATTATTATAATAATAATAATTATAATAATAACAAAAATAAAAATAATTCCATATTACCTCTTTTGATGTGTAGGAAATCAAATCAAGGCTACCAAACTCCACAGAATTAATGGTTCGGAGACTGACTTGTACCTCTGATAGCATTAATGGTACAAGACTGAAAAACCTCCAAATATTTCATCAAATCTGAAACTTGTAAACAAGGCAAAGTTCTTAACTGGTAATATAACCACCAGATACTTTCTTACATTTCTCAGAAAATTAATGTCCAATTTCCATAGTGGTTCTTACCTTATTATGTACATTAACAAGTGCCTGAAGTTCACGAGATTTGAGCAGGTCGGCCAGAAAGCCAAAGTCATCTTCATCACTGTCAAGCTGAAGCCGTGCCTTCTCCAGCGACGACAACAACCCACCCAGAGCTACAGTGGCATGGGACAAGGTTAGTCAAAGCCTTACTTTACACTACCTTTTACAGCTTTCATACTTGTATGTCTTTCTACTCCTACTTCTGTATTAATGTTACTATAAGTCATAGACAATATGGACTCACTCGACTCTATCATTAATATGTAACTCTCCTGCTTTCATGTTTTTTTATTCTATCTTTGTAGCAAGGTTATTCAAAGCTCTGGGATAATACTGGCTTGTTCAACGTTGCATTCTACTTTTATGTATTTCTACTCCTAACCCATCTTAATATTTCTTAGTCTAGCAAAGAATTTGGATCTTACTAATATCATTTTTGGCGGCAAGGAATGTGGTGAGGTTACTCAGAGCTCATGGCTAATAAAATTTAGCTAACCTGATATGACCTTTCACAGTTCTCATACAAATGTTTTCCTAACCATATTTCAAGATGCTACCCATCTCATTTTTGTTTTGGCATAAAAAACGTTAATCATGCCAAATGAATCTTTAACTCCTTTACTATGAAGACATTTATTTCCTGAGACGATGGCTCAGTCGGTAGAGAGGTGGCCTGCAGTCCTACTGGACCCAGGTTCAAATCCCTGCTGGGGCAGGGAACAGTTTAACCCATTGGAGCCTAGTGTTCGGAATACTGGACAGAACTGGGATTTTTCAAGTCTCTATAAAGCGGGGAATCCCCGGGCAGGGACCTATGAGCTTCGCGACTATGAGCCGATAGGCGGAGGGCAGTACGCCTAGAACCCAACCAATGCCATGCCTCACCCAGCACCCCTGGGATCCAATGGGTTAATGACTGGCAAACCTATCAGTCTCTTTAACACATTGGAGCCTAGTGTCCGGAATACTGGACAGAACTGGGATTTTTCAAGTCTCTATAAAGCGGGGAACCCCAGGGTAGGGACCTATGAGCTTCGCGACTATGAGCCGATAGGTAGAGGGCGGTAAGCCTAGTACTCAACCAGTGCCGTGCCTCGCCCAGCACCCCTGGGATCCAATGGGTTAAGGATCTGAATTTAATAAAAACAGACTTTACTGATTTACCAGACGAACCGCTGACATATAGTAAATAACCCTCGCTAATACCAATATACCAGACCCGTATGAGACAGCCCTTGCATGTATTCAGTATGGACGGTGGGTGTTAGCGTCGAAGAGGTTACATGTAGAGGTGTATGGTATGTAGGAGGACTACTGGGCCTTGGGAGCAGGCTGTTAGGCCTATGCCCAGGGTCGGACACATTAAAAAATATATATATATATATATATATATATATATATCAAATTAAGAGGGATCTCTACTATATGGTTAAATAAGACTACTGTATATCTAACTCATCCAGGTCAAAAATGCCTACCTTAAGCTGAATAAAATCACCTGGAGGGGGCATTAATAGAATAGTTTTGTACTTGCCTCATAGAAATGCAGTTAATTTACTCTAACAGTTCATTGTTTTAACCATGGTCCTGTTTCACTAACCCTTTCTGTAACCAAGTGCCATGTGGCATGTTTTTCTTATAAAGAAATTATCTCACTGGAAAATTTTCCAATCTCAACTTCAACATATTCCTACTTTCTCACAAGCTAAGTCCATCCATCCATCCATCCATTGCCAGACGCCATGTATCCCAAATGGGGTGGCCAATGGCTTAGAGTTAATTGTTTTACAGGGAGGGGCACTAATCCTCCACCAACCCCACTTGACGTAGGGATGCCAACAGCATCTGGTGTTCCCAGGCGGTCACCCATCCAAGTACTAACCAGACCCAACGTTGCTGATAAAAGACTACAGAGCAATCATACCAGTACTGTATATACATATTACAGAACATAGCAAATGCTGTTGAAAAACGCACAATTATCATGGTACAATCATAATTTGGTAAGGCTAGAGTTTTACAGTAAGCAGAACACGAGACAAAGTACACTATATCTTACAGCACACATTTTTACTTGTGTACTGCCAATATTGTGCTCTGAAACTGCATCACAGCATTATGTGTTCTAGCATCATAACTGCCTATGAAACTTCTAAATGGAGTGTGACAGATTTCCAATGCTCATTTTTGGATTTTTTTTTTTTTTTTTTTTTTTTTTCATTAGAATCTGGGAAAGTAGCTACATGATGCTCTGAAACCAATTATACTGTATGTATCAATAACTGATGGAAAAATTCTGTCAAAAATAGCATGGTAAAAAAAAAAAAAAAAAAAAAAAAAAAAAAGCAACAATACCTACTGTATGTGCAAGAATGGCAGTTATATAACAGTGTCGGAATCAGGACACTGACATGAATGATTAATTGCTTTACAGTTTTTATACTCATTGTATCATAAAGTAATGGCAGCATGAGTATCTATCCTCCCTCCTATGGCCATTATGACTAAGACAGTTCTATTACGTATTACAAAGAAAACATTTTGTTGAACTGATTCGAAATATCACTGCTAACATGGTATTCATTTAGAATGCAACTAAAACTCACATCAAACCTCACAACTTCTCTCAGCACTGAAAAGATTAATATACTGTATTATGGAGGCACTGCAGGACATTATATCCATTTAGAAACAAGTTTTATTAATGCAATATCACTGAACTAGCAACATGTACTGTAGACTGTCTACTGATCATAAAAAGCTTTTAATTAAATCATAATAAATACTATCACTAACAAGGCTGACTCACATACAGTATATAACTAGTTAAAGTCTATATATATTATACTGTCCAGTACATTGGTGGTTAATGAAAATTTCTTCAAGGTCTACTACATTTTAATTTGAAATAATACTTTAAATATCATGTGTAATTTCAAACTTCATACCATATTGCATTTTATGTTATGATTTGTTTTCTGGGTATGGCATTTATAAAAAAAAAAAAAAAAAAAAAAAAAATACTGATCTGCTATTTACTAAAGGTATAATTATCTGCACCTGCTTATTTAGCATACAATACAATATATATATTGTATATATACTGCAAATGAGAGAATGGCATGCCAAATAATCTCTGTAGAAAACTGATAAAGCAGCAATGAAGTTAATGTCAAAATACACACTTCAAAACTTTATGTATGATAAGAGAGAGGCTCAGAAAGGGAACTTATCAATCAATGCAGCTGAAGTGCAAGCACAGCATATAAAAGTTAAAAGCCACACAGAATAATGAAATATTAGCTGAACAAGGTGCAGACACAAGAAGACAGCTTATACAGAAAGCTCTAAAATATCACTGAGATAGTTTGATAATGCATATGAAAAAGTTATTAAAACTTAGAAGTATGGCAAGATCAAAAGGCCTTTTTCCTAGATCAACAAAAGCCACTTCAGACGCAAGTTTTGTACACTGATAAAAACTTATCAAGGAGTAATACTTAAGTCAAGATAGCAATACAAGTAACTTAAAATATGTGAGTGAAAATCTCCTACCTAAAATAAATTCAGTGTAAGCTTAGTCCTAACATGAGAGGTAACCTAAGAATGAAATACGAGTGCTGTGGAGCAAATGCCACCTTCCCTATAAAGTACTACTGAAAAGGATCAATATATACCAGTACAATTATGTGTATAAAAACTCATGGCAAAAACTATTGCTGTACTTATCAGTGAAAACAATACCCTTCCACACCACTCCATATGCCCACTGAGTAATGCTGATTAAGAAGACAACGTGACTTATTTGCCAGTCTGTGGTGTGACGACCAAGTAGAGATGGCGATGCGACAGAAACAGAGTGCACATGCGCTTGCATGCACATTAACTCACACAGGCTACCTGAGTCTCCAGCGGCCATCACAGCTGTCATGCCGATGCCCTCTTACCACCTCCACCAACACTGGGGAGCAAATACTTTCATCAGCATGCAAAAAAATAATAACATGAAATATAGTAGCTACTAATATGTAAAAATGTATACAATTGATTTTATTAGCACACTTTTCAGATGGCTGCTACACTGATTCAGTAAGTCAATGAACATTACTACATTTAGCTTTTTTACTTCTGAATTTCCTGATAGGTTGCAACACCATCTTACAGAGGAGGTCATGTTTCTGCACCCTGTCATCATAAATAGCCTACATGTAGCTACTGTTCTGTACAATCAGGGAGAGGGGTTACTCTCAAGAGACATAAACCAAGGGGAGAGGGATGGCAACTTCACTGTAGGTACATGTAAAAAGGTATAAGTACCTGTATTGAAGATTCTCTGGGTCCCCTGACAAGGTATTAGAGTAAAATACAGTAAAGCACCAGGTTTCGCAGCATCCAGTTTGGCAAAATACACTTTCGCAGCAGCCATCAAATATTCCTGTGACTGAGGATTCGTTACACAAAAGAGTATTTTTGCACCTTCCAGCACCACACGTTATGAATACTTGCCTCGGCGACACCAGCGCCAACACTCAGTTTTGGTCTGTTATCCCGAACGTGTTCAGTGTGTCCACAAGTTGAGTGTTACACTTTTGTGTCCTTGATTAGTAGCTAACTGACAAAAATATGTCATCTTGTGCTTCAAGTGAAGCCAGTGATGGTGGAAATGGTATAAGAAGGCGTGAACCTGGAACAACAGGCAGTAAAGGGAAAGCCACATGACTACCTCCGCTAGGGGATGAAAAAAAGCAAGTACAGTATGATGACGTTAAAAAACAAAATCCTGCTGGAAACAGAGAAAGCTGTTTGTTTGTCTGTTTTTTTATGCCGTGTCCCCTTTTTTGGATAAGGGCTAAAGCATTGCCCCTGGGTAGTAGTAGTAGTTGTTCCCTAGGCAGTCTGGCCGAACAGCCCCGAGTCCCTTAGGAAGACCTTGGCCGAAACCGGGCTTTCCCACAGAGCTCTCAAAGAGTGTATGTTGTGTTGTTGCCGTAGGTGATTGTGTGCAATGCAGTCTTCCATAATGTGCTTAATAGTATGGGGTGCTGTGTTGCATCCTGAACAGGCATCAGCGACAGAGTCATCCAGCCTCTTCTGGCAGCTTAAGAGGGCTGGATGGTGCCCACATCTCAGCCTGGCCAGGTGGACCCTGTCCTCACGAGGAAGATAGGATTCAGAAGGGTGGATGTCAGGAGGCCGTGCATGCAGCTGTGTGTTGTCTTTAAGTGACTGAATGGAGCAGCGAGTGATCTGAGTGTGGATAAGCTTCTGGAAGCTGGTCTGAGGTGGGCGAGGGGGGAAAGATGACAGTATTTGTGTATGGTATTGTGTGCTGGGTGTTGTTTTGATGTTCCTTGGTGTGGGTGGATGTGCTGCCATGTACTGTAGTGGATGTTGTGGGTCTGTGGAGGCTGCAGCAAGAAACTAGGTGCCTCTCATGTCTAGGTGATCCTTGACTTTGAGGACTTTGGTTTCTTGATGTAGGTGGTCTGTGGGTGCAGTAGCTGTGCAGCCTGTGATTATTTTTAGGGCCTTGTTCTGTATGGTCTGTAGAGTGTTGTAGTGTGTTTTGGTGAGGTTAGAAACCCAGGCAGGGCTTGCATAATTCATCACTGAACGTGAGTGAGGCAATAGGCAGGATGAGGGTGGGGAAGGCAGCAGGTGTGTCTGGGTTGACTGCCGAAATGTTGAAGGCCTCAGGCTTATCCACTGACCTGATAAATAGGATTATTTATGAGTGTGTTGTCCCAGATGATTGGCTGAAGAGTGTAATTGTAAATGTGTATAAGGGGAAGGGTGATGCCCTGGAAAGAGGAAATTATAGAGGTATAAAGCTTTTAGATCAGATAATGAAGGTAATGGAGAGAGTTTTAGAAGGTATGATTAGAGAAAGAGTGAACATTGATGAGATGCAGTTTGGGTTTATGCCAGGTAGGGGGACCACTGATGCCATATTCATTGTTCGACAGCGTCAGGAAAAATATATTGGTAGGAGAAGGGATCTTTATTTTGTTTTTGTTGATTTGGAAAAGGCCTTTGACAGAGTCCCTAGAGACGTGGTGAAGTGGGCAATGAGAAAGCTTGGCTTGGAGGAGTGGCTGGTTAGGGTGGTTATGGCCACGTATGTGGGTGCTCACACCCAGGTGAGAGTGAATGGAGATTTGAGTGATAAGTTTTCCGTGAATGTTGGTGTGCATCAGGGGTCAGTCTTGAGTCCCATGTTGTTTATCATGGTACTTGAAGCCCTTTCACGTGACTTTAGAAACGGACTCCCGTGGGAGTTGTTGTATGCTGATGATTTGGTGTTGATTGCAGAGAATGAAAGGGAGGCGGAGGAAAGGTTTAGGAAGTGGAGAGATGGTATGGGGCAAAAGGGTTTAAGGGTAAATGCAGATAAAACAAAAGTGATGATATCTAGGGTTGGTGGCGGTACTGTCAAAGACGAGGGAGAGTGGCCATGTGCAGTTTGCCACAAGGGCGTGGGAAGTAATTCCATCTTGTGCAGTGTGTGTGATAAATGGGTGCATAAGAGATGTAGTGGTATCAGAGGTAGACTGCGAGATAATGCTGATTTTATATGTACGGCGTGCCGGGGTGAGCAGGTGGAGATTGTTAGATGTGAAAGGATTGAATTTGCTGGTGAATCTCTTGAGTGTGTGGAAGAGTTTTGTTATTTGGGAGATATGTTGTGTGCTGGAGGTGGGGCTGGAGCTAGCTCTGTGGTTAGGGTGAGAAGTAGTTGGAAGAAGTTCAGGGAGCTCTTGCCTCTCCTGACATTGAGAGGGCTCTCCCTACGTGCTAAGGGGTCTTTGTATGCAGCATGTGTTAGAAGTGTAATGCTGTATGGCAGTGAGACCTGGGCAGTGAAGGAGGAAGATATTCGCCGGCTCAGACGTACAGAAATGACAATGATTCGGTGGATGTGCAGTGCGTCCCTGCGTCCAAGGCCTGGAGGGGCTGGGTTTACAATGGAAGAGTTGAGAGGTAGGATGGGACTGGAGTGTATTGGTGTTGTGATGAGGAGAGGTAGATTGAGATGGTTTGGACATGTGGAGAGGATGGGGGATGATAATTGGGTGAGAAGGGTGAGAAGTGTTAATACTGGGGGTGGGGTTATGAGGGGTAGACCGAGAAAGACATGGGACGAGGTCATTAAGTGTGACCTTAGGGTTAAGGGACTGAACAGGGAGGCTGCAATGGATCGTGCAGCGTGGAGAGCCGCCATTAGGTGACCAAGGCCGACACATGCAAGCATGTTGGAGCCTTTAAAAACGAAAACGAAAACGATACTGTGGTGGTGCCCCTGGGTAGAGGACTATGGTTTGTAGTGTGAAGCATTTTATGATTAGATGCCCTTCCTGCTGTCAACCAGTGACCCTTGTAACTCTGAAATATGCAAAATGTATACTGTAATGTGCCAGAGTCGACTGTGGGTAGTATGAGAAAACAGCTAAGTGAACTCGAAGCCAATCAACATTCGGATGTCCTGTACTTCGATCTGCCAATTCAAATGTGTTTTTTCTAAAGTTATATTGCTCCAATTATCAAGAAAAAATATAATTTTGTCGTGCATTTTATATTTTTCTATTTATACCAAATTCTATTTCATTGTCGAAATTTGCAGGGTGGTAGTCATGGAGTGCGACCTTCACCCTATGGCTTCCCCCCAAAAAAAGATTAAGTTTAGTTAGGTTAGGTTAATATAATTCCTATCCTAACCTACATTAACCTAATCATTTTGTTCAGCAGCCATAGGGTAAAGGTCATGCTTTGACTACTGACCTGGTAATTTTGACAAGAAAATGAATTTGGTATAAATACAAAAAATATAAATTGCATAATGAAATTATGTTTTTTCTTGATCACTGGACCAACATAAAAATAAATTGAAATTGACAGATCAGTAAAGGACATCCGAATATTAACCTCCAATCTAGCCCTGGCAAAGTTGCGAAGAAGTACAGTATGACCTCACTATAACGGCCTAATTGGGGCCCCAACCATTCTGAAAAATGCGAAATTCCGATAAAAGCAACGGCCGGATTTCCCCCTGCTAATCCGGACATATTCCGACATATCAGACGTTAGTTCGAACCACATGAATGGTTTTTAAACTGTTTTGACTACCATTGTGGTACTGTACTGTGTTAAACTTCACTACATTAATCATTCATTCATTCATTGCCAGACGCCATGTATCCCAAACGGGGTGGCCAAGGCTTAGAGTTAATTGTTTTACAGGGAGGGGCATTAATCCTCCACCAACCCCACTTGACACATATATATATATATATATATAATATATATATAATAATAACTGTGCTGTACACTAATAAACATGTCTTTTAATTACCTTATTGTGGTGAACATAGCTGAAGTGGTCAGGCAATCTGGACTGCTTCTGGCTTTATCGGACTTTTTCTGATATATATATAGGAATTCAGTCCAGTAGCTCCTCAAGTCCAATAAAAACGAATTCCGGTATACTGAAGTCCGTTATATCAAGGTTTTACTGTATTTTGAACCAGGCGCCGAAGGTAGATGAGTGAAAACAGTGACTGAGTACAGATCAATTATGCTAGTGGCTGAAAATTATTTGTTAGAGTGGTTGTTTGTGGCCACCCCAAACGGGATTGAGGCATCTGGCAATAGACAGATAGATAGATAGTGATTGAATACGAACCGAGAAGGCATTAGAGTGTCAGAGTCAGAAATTCAAGACCAGGGTCGCCTATTTTATGATGGAGATGCAAAGAAACATAACAGTGCGTCACCCCCAGAGTTCACTGCTTCACCGGGCAGTAGTAGTTGTTGTTCCCTAGGCAGTCTGGCCAAACAACCCCAAGTCCTCAAGAAGGGCCATGGCTACAGAGGTTCAAAAGCAGGTTAATAGCAACATTTCAAGTACGAAATACAGTAGGGGGATGAGTTTTCTTACAGGACAGGTCCCTGTTAGCTTATCTCCCACAAGGCCAATGCCCCAAACTTTGGCAGAATCAACTCTGGCAGCACTTTTCACATACCAATATGATGATGAATACAACAGATAGTAGAGTATAATTATAAAACAGAAATATGTGTAACTAATGAAACCGATGTAGATTAATTAACTCAGAAATATAAAAACAGTAGACTTAGACAATGCAGCATCTATATAATGTACTCTGTCTCATTTTTGGATACATCAGGCCAAGTTTGATACGGAAATACTAAGACCAAAATGTGCCGATGGTTTAAGGTGACAGATACGGTAGTGAGGTTCACTTCTGTGAAGTCTAATTTGGCAATATCACCCATAACATAGGTTAACCATTAGAGGGCAGATACCAGTTCACAAGATGGATGAAACTGTCAGGTGGTAGCCTAAATATGAGTATATTAATTGCCATTTTGTATCTTCAGAAAAGGTTACTGGAAACTGTATTTAATCCTAAGAGAAAGGGAAGCCACTCCAAAGATTGATGAAAAAAAAAAATCTGGCAATAACTGGAGCAAAATAGTTGAGAACTCTCTCATCCTGAGCTCATGTAGATTTCAGTTCTTAAAGAATTTACTGTACTTTCATACAGAATAGTCACAATATACAGTATACTTGGAAATCTCACCATAAACTCTTGCCCAATATTCAGATGACTCTATAAGTTTTCTGGAAACATAAGTACCGTACAGTATTACACTGTACTGGTACACTGTTCATAAGTTATGTACCTATAGTAGCACTCCTGTAGGCTATATGAATTATCATTAAAAGGAACTGATACATTTAGGAGCTCTTCTACAATACACCAAAACATTACATTTTTTTAATTTTTAACAAAGGCATTGTTATCATCTGGAATTAAGTTGTAAGATTCCTTCAATTCCAACCTGGAAGCTGTTTTCCATGTATTGTTCAGTACATGTACATACAATGGTTATGTTTACAAATGCATACAAAATTAAAATCAGACTTGATATTGGTATATCTGGAATGTCTTCAACAATACACATACACACTGCACATTTCATTCTTAACAAAGGAATAATTATTTGGCATCTAATTTTATGTATGTAGCCTATCAACCTGGAAGTTACTTACAGTACATACCATGGTTTAAGTATACAATGCCACTGCAGCTTCACTGTTTCAAGACTAACTTAAATGCTCAACTGTCACAGTCTAGACATCACTTGACCTGCCCTAACCCACCCTGACCTAACCCAACTTCAAGCCATGTTCCTTTGCACCAAGCACTACAACAAAGGTAAGCCCACAAATAAATCACAAAATCCAGCTAAACTGATGAAAAGGGTCAGTAGGGCAGATAGTAAGCACAAGGTATACCACATAAATCACAGGGTACAAAGAGAGCAATGGTCTTTCCTCTTTAATATGTACCTTGATGCAACTCCTCACATATATGACACATATTTGGATGTCTGGAACACCTAACTATATACATGCCCACTATAGGGACTACTATCAAAGGAAAGAGTATATTCACCATTATAAAAACCTTTAAAATACTGTAATACAATGATATATATATATTGCAATAAAATATCAGGGTTCAACAAATGGCTGACCCACTTTGACTGACCTACTTACTACTGCTTTAAGTTTTGACTCAAAGATCCATCATCCCTGCTCCTGGGGTCAAGATTTACTCATTCAGTACACTAAAAAATAATAGCATTTGTTTTTTTTAATGGCAAATAGTCATTATTTGCTCTGGTCTGGAGCGTAAGGTGCACTAAATGATGGAATTATGGTACCATAACAAAGACATTCATGCCAATTATCATACAGTGATATATAAAAATGTCTCAGGTATATTCAAACATAATCCAAGATAGCAAGGAGGCTTACGTGAACAAAAAGCAAGGAAGATATTGAGCCCCTCCCTTGATTGATCTACAAAGCTTCGTCAAATGTCAAAGTAAAATCACGTATTTTATTGTTTTTACTGTACATAAATTATCGATTTATCACATAGGATGATAATCAAACACACACTTACCTTCATATGCCCCAAGCAAGATCAGAATGAGCAGAGTGTCATAACTTGAAGCAGGAAAGGTCAGAATACATTCCCAAGTCAATATCAGAAGACCGCCATGTTGGTGCCGTCGTCTGCAACCACCTCAGCTGTCATCAGCTCTCTTGTTTTGCTCCTTGTTTGGCAATGAACACTCTCAATTGAATCAAATAAATTATTGCAAACAATTATTATAGCTGATCAGTCCTTTTTAAAACAATACTATTAAATTGTTGGAAATTTTATAATCTAAATAATTTTACCATATATTAGAGGGGATTCAGGACAGAGAAATAAATATCAATAATCTCGATTACTTCATAAGTCTTGCAATAATGACGCTGACATATTTTTGGCGCCAAGTTTAATTTTCAAAATGGGAATTTCTCTCTCTCTCTCTCTCTCTCTCTCTCTCTCTCTCTCTCTCTCTCTCTCTCTCTCTCTCTCTCTCTCTCTCTCTCTCTCTCTCTCTCTCTCTCTCTCTGAGTGATCATAATCTAAGGCACAATGATTCTAAATGAAAACCTAAATAAACCTGAGTAAAAAGGGAAAATTTATCTCAACTGAAAGAACAATAAACCTTAAAGAACCAAAATGAATCCAAAAGTAGGTGAAAAACAGCCCTAATGACAATGAATTCAAATGAACCCAAATGAAAAAAAAAAAAAAATCCTCATTTAAAGCATAATGAACTCAAGTGAAAAGATATTGAGCTAACAGTATATCCAGTAGGCTGCACTTAGTAAAAAAAAAAAAAAAAAAAAAATCGCTGGTCAGATTTTTTCAGGAATAACTTTAGCAATATCATAATGAAATTTATCAGCAGGGAAGCTTATTCTAAAAATTGTGAAAATTTCTTGGAACAAAGCTTTTCAATCTACAGTGGAATATTATGTACAGTATAATAAAGTGGTTTCAGGACCACAAAGATCATGGCTAGATGGCGGTGAAAGATGAAACACTACCAACTTACCAACCAGCCATTCCCCAACACTTGCAGCAGCACAGCCACTGGGGGCCGAGCAATGAGACTCAGGAAATGGCAGAAGGCAACTAATATGGGGAAATGAAAAAGGCTGGTTGAAAAATTCGTTCTTGCAGTGGGCCTGGGTCCTCCAAACCCTCGCAGTCAAAGAACAACGTTATGACTATTCCTGTGGCCAGCTACAACAGTATGCCCTTAAGGAAGTTCGAGATTTTCATTTTCTCTTAGTAACATTAGAGTACGTATTGGCTGGACCAGTATAAAAAGACAGTGCCTATCTCTGCTCTTTTCTCTGCCATGGATTTAACATTCCTCCCCAAAACTCAGGTCACCAAATCCCAAGCAGACTTTGCCCTTCCTTCCAACCCCAGTCGCCACCCCTCTTCTCTTCTTTCCCTCTGCTTCAGATCCGTATGGCTCACGGCCTTGATCTCTGGTTCTCTTTTATCTGGATCCCAGCCCATGTTGTTTACACCCGATACGGCCAGGCATATCGCCTGGATCAACCTGCCTGCCGTTACCCCCATCCCTGTCATTCGCTCCCCCGTGTCCAAGACGAGCGTCTGAATCCTACAGGGAGGACCTATAGACCTGCGTGCTGATGCTCAACGCCCCACCAGCGTCACCAGCCAGCACACTGACAACTACCGTGGGGTGAAACACATCTACGGTAATCACCCCACCGTCACCCGCCGCTGTGATGCTGTCGCTCGCATTCGCCTGGGTATCGCTCCGTGCAACCGTGGAGGAAGTCACTCGATCGACGACTGACTACCGACAAACCCTGCAAACTCTGTAACTTTTCCATGGCTGACTCACTATCTCATCACATCGTTAACTGGCCCATTATTGCCTCTTTTACACCCCTGGCTTTCTGTTTTCTGCTTTGTGTGCCTATGTCATTACAAATCTTAATGTACTTGGAGATATATTCTTTCATTCTAATGCCCTGGTGTGTGTGTGTGTGTGTGTGTGTGTGTGTGTGCTCAGTGGCGGAAAGACAATACTAAGGCCCTACATCTTTTTTATAGCACCTTTTCGTGACTACAGGATCATACTCTACCGATAATCTATTCAGTACTGAAGACAGAGAGGCTGTGATTTTAAGCCAAGTTAGAGTAAAAAGAGTATAGCACACTTGTCAACACCATTACCGAAGATGACTGTGGAGAACGAAAACGAGGAGAGAAGATTCCACCGGTTAGCATCTTAAAGACAAAAAAAAAAAAAAAAAAGGAAATGGAGGTGGGCTGATGATGATGACGATGATGATGATGAGCGAGGGAAAGATGAGGTGTAGACAGTAGCAGACAGTCATATAGAGGTCCTATGGTGATGATGATGATGATGATAATGGTGGTGGTGGTGTGGTGGTGATGGTGATGATGGTGGTGGTGGTGGTGATGACTCCCTCCTCTCTACAGTATATAGTTTTGGTCCGAAATACACAAGCGTACTATACCCTTTTCGATCTAACTTGGCCTAAAAATGTCCGTCTCTCAGTTTTCAATACTTAGTTGTAGCAGTAAAATAACACTAATGATAATGCTAGTCACGAGGAAGTGCTATGGAGAGGATGTTCAGCCATAGTATTATCTTATTCAGCCACTGAGCTCCGTAAAATGTACTGTAAAGAAAATCGGGACCAAATTAAGGTGAAAAAAAGCGTAGTTTCAAGTGGAAATAAATTGACTATATCACCTTTTGGACTGCAGGAAGAACAAGGAAGCAGTGAGGTGGGATAATGACAAAAAAATCATTATTATTCACAGACACACTTACGATAAATTTCCCGTCGTAACTGTGAGAGAGTGGAGAATGAGACTGACTACAAGAATGTGAATGAGATGGAGGGGAGAGGGGAAGGGAGAACGAGGATGAGATGGATGGAAGAGGGGAAGAGGGGGGAAGAGGGAGACTGAGGATGAGATGCGGGGAAGAAAGGAAGGGGAAGACCGAGGGTGATACTCGTATGGAGGGAAGAAGGGAATGGGGGAGACCGATGATGACATGGAGGAATATAGTGGTGAGGTAACGTTATCTCTCCACTCCATCCCTCCATCTCATGTACTGATGCACGATGTGGGAGACACTAACAATTATGACAGTCGTTCTCGAGATGCAAGAGAAAATTGACCAGCGTAGTGCAAGAGAAGCATTACATGTGGACTGCTGTGTACAAAATACGTCTTGTGAGTGAAGTGGTGACGTTTGCTCTGGAATTTAGCCTCTGCTCTACTTTACCTCCTCTCCTCCATTGTCTTCTTTCATCCTAGATTTTTCTCTCCCTTCAAAACTCTGACTTTCCCCTCATTTCCCCCTCCTGTCTTTGCCTGGCCCTCCTAACACTAACATTGCTTTCATTTTCACTCTAGTTTCCCTTGTTTTTGTTTTTTTCCCTAGCGAGTATGAATGTGCTAGATGTGGTAGCTTCATGGCCCCCTCGGATAATTCCCTTCTTGTGGTGTGGTATGGGACGGTGATTTTGTGGTGGTGTGGTGTGGGAGGTGATCTTGTGTGGTGTGGTGTGGAAGGATGATTTGTGTGAGGTGGTGTGGGGATGATTTTGTGGTGGTGTGGTGTGGAAGGTGATTTTGTGTGGTGTCGTGTGGAAGGTGATTTTGTGTGGTGTGGTGTGGGGGGTGATTTTGTGGTGGTGTGGTGTGGATAGTGATTTTGTGTGGTGTGGTGTGTGAGGATGATTTTGTGTGGTGTGGTGTGGGAGGATGACATGGTGTGGTGTTGGGAGGGTGACATGCTGTGGTGTGGGTGGGTGACATGGTGTGGTGTTGGACGGTGACATGGTGTGGTGCTGGACGGTGACATGGGGTGGTGCTGGGAGGATGACATGATGTGGTGTGGGAGGGTGACATGGTGTGGTGTGGGAGGGTGACATGGTGTGGTGTGGGAGGCGGACATGGTGTGGTGTGGGAGGGTGATATAGTGTGGTGTGGGAGGGTGACATGGTGTGGTGCTGGGAGGGTGACATGATGTGGTGTGGAAGGGTGACATGGTGTGGTGTGGGAGGGTGACATGGTGTGGTGGGGGAGTCTGACATGGTGTGGTGTGGGAGGGTGACATGGTGTGGCCTCTTGCTTTGAAGGAGTTTATTAAAAGCCATATACATCTAACGCCCTTAGTTCCATAAGTCTCTCCTGAGCTGAATTAAATCGTGAGGGGGAAATAACAAGAATACATTGAAAAAATACAGAATAACTACATCCCCTTGGTGTATGGGTTAATCAATGGGCCATGTGGTGCTGTATATTCCTTGCCCCCTCCACTCCAACCATTTCTATCCACCTGTACGTTCCCTCTCCCTCCCTTCCAATCATTCTTATCTACCTGTATATTTTCTCCCCCTTCCCCTCCCCTGCTCCACCACCTCCTTCATTCACAGTATTACCAGATACCATACAGCCTCTATACCCTTCCAAGAAACTGATATTACACCTTATATTCACCTCTCAAGCAGTAATCAAGCCAATCTCAGTCTGGGCAATTATTATCAGCATTTCTAAAACGAGTCAATGCAATTCTTTAAGTTTATAGCCACGGAAAATAATTATACAGTATGACACTTCTAATTAATCATTTCCTATTTCAGCATCATGACATCATTATCTTTTTCCTTGGCCTAGTACAACCATACAAGAGAAAAATATATATAATAACCATCTCTAAAGCATCTAGGAATATTGTATTTACCATAGAGGTAGAACATCCTGGGTTAGAGACTGAGATATTGAGACCGAGATGAAAATTAGCTCACACATTCTTTCACTCCCTCCCACACACCTTTTCGAGCATCAGCTTGTTCCAATATTCCCGTGACCTGGTGGATGAAACTGAAAGGTCGGTCGATTTTCTTTAGAGCGAAGTTAATCTTTCTGAAAACCGGATTATTGGCTCGACTTAGACCAATGACGTCAAGAGATTTATAAGCCATTATAGGTTCAAGGTGTTTCGTTCATCACACGGAAAATATTGCAGGAGAAAATGCGGAAATTCTCTGATGCTTCACATTTAATCCACTTGAGTAGGAAAAAAAAAAAAAAAGAAGCTTTTATATATGAGAAAAAAAAAAACGCGCAACAAAATAATTTCATGTTTCTTTCCTTCATGTGAGCAAAATTATCTACAACGTCCTGATGAAAGTTACTGGTGGTGCGAGATGTACTTTGGAACAACCAGGTGATCGGTGTGTACGCAAAGACCAGGCTTCACTCCGCCTCTCAGTCGGGGTTCACCGCGGCGCTGAACCGTATACATTCGCTATGATCTAGTGAAGGCCGCCAACCACGGGAACTTCTTGTACCATGACAGCGTTCTAGTAGTTCAGAAGGTAAATCTACATCATCTCAACATAACTACACAAGCTGTATTTTTGTTTTTAAAAAGATCTGATGTATTTTCAAATTAAAGGATATTGAAGTACATAGCTATTGGAGAAAAAACAGTAAGTCTTCCGTTTTCTCTACTTGATAATTTACATTTAGCATTAAAGATGCTCGCTGGTGTCTATGAAATAGCATGCTTATTTTTATTATTATTTTTTTTTTTTGACTTACGGAAATTATTTCTTTTTGTAGCATCATTAGGTATTACGAAAATTTGGATACAGGTGTTGTACGATATTTATTTGATTTGAAAGACATGTGATCTGTATATAGTTGTGATTTGTGAAGGTAAGGGTGAGATGAGGGTTGTGGTGTGGTAACAGTGGTGGTGAGGCGCAAGGAATGCAGTGTTTCGGTGCGAGAGGCTGTGTTGTTGGTGCGAGTGTTGTGCATGTAAACATTGTCCACTGGAGGAAAAGCTCTGTGCCCAATGGAAATGCCGTCACAAAACCGTGTTACCAAAGGAATGTGAGTGATGTTTAACTGTGGGAAGTGTACTATCGGGGAGAGCGAGCTGTGTAGATACTGTAAACATATACGCGGACAGTGAGAGAGGATTCTGCTGCAGCGTGAACACCACTTTACTTTGACCTAAAATTCCCATCTCCGTCTTGAATGCTGAGCTATGACAAGATATTAACATTACAATAGTGTTAGTAATGAAAGCAGTGTTCTGGAAAAAATGTAAATCAGCAGTATTGTCCTAATTGGTCACTGAACTACGGAAAATAAACAACAATGTGACGAAAATCTCCGCCAAGTTAGTGAAGGGACTTTAACACTGGACCCAGACAAGCATCTTACTGGCCTGGAATGATGACCGATCACATTATACTCCCTCAAGACATCTAAGAATGACAGATATTTGGATTTTTGGTACACGCCATTCGACGGTTGGTGGGTATGATGATTATGTATTTTTTATTACAGGTAAGCTTAATAATTTCTTGTTCCAGTGTGCAATTAATCACTGCTTATGGTAATGTTGAATATCAGTAAAATGACAAGGTAATGGAAGAAAGCGACTTATAAAAAGTGAATTGTTATACAGCGTTTATATATACTAGTGTGTGGATTCTTGAATATGTATGAAATAATTCCTTTTTTTAATGTACACTGACATGGATAGATGGAAAGATGTGGCTGGAAAAGATATGAAGGTGAATAAACTTTCCACTGAGGTGTGCATTATTAGAAAGAAAAAAGTTATGGTAGCTCTCGAAAGCGAGCTAAATCCCCTGTATTCATTTAAGGGAACACGTATACTTTTTCTTTTCATTTTTGTCTTCTCTTGTACCTGTTTTAGTTTGTAATTCTGTACTGTACTTTCACTGTATTTCATAATTTTTTGCCTGTCATTATTATAGGCTGTTACGAATGAATATAACAACCTGAGTCATTAATTATAGTTACCCCCTTCATTTCCTTCCATCATCCTTCCCCTCACCCCTTCCCTCGTCCTCACTCCTCTCCTCCTTCCTCTCCCTCACATGTTCCCTCTTCTCTCCTCCACACGTCTCTCCTTCTGTCTCCCCCACACTCCATCCCTCCTTCATCCCCCTCACCCCTTCCCTCCTCTCTCCCCCACACTCCATATTTCTTCCCACCCCCTCAGCCATTCCCACATCCGTCCCCCCCCATCTCCCTCCTTCCTCCCTCTCCTCCATACATATCAACGAAGAATATAAGATGGAACGTATCATTCTCTCCCTACCACATCCTCCTCTCCATCCTCTTCGTCCTCTCCATCCTACCTTTTTCCATCCCATCCTTTCCTCCCCATCCCTCTTCCTCCTTCCCATTCTTTTCTTCCCCCTCCCTGTTTCTTCGTTCACATTATTTCGTCCTCCCTTCCCTTTTCTTTCTTCCCACCCCTTTCTTTTTCTCCACCTTCCCCGCACCCGCTTTTCCTCCTTATCCTTTTTCTGTTCACCATTTTTCTGCCTTCCGACCTTCTTTCCTCTTCAGTTACCTAATTTTCTTCATCACCTCCTCACTCGCATTCCCCTTCACCACGAGTACCATCCTAGGCTGAGCAGTCATATGTTGGTAGCAGAAACGAAGCGCATTAAAATTAATCATACCGGTACTTAAGAGGTTTCTGGAGTTCCCTTTATATCCCTTACCGTGAGAGAGGCGCTGACTAGATCTTTCATGTGGTGACACTGTGCAACCTGTGTGGAGCAACTGCGACGTCCACCTGGGGGCCAAACCTCCTCAGATTACCCCCGCACCTCACCATGGGCAAGACCCTGATTCAGGCCCTGGTGGGGCGATATCTACCACAAAAAAAGAGCCGGATTTCCACGCGATGTACCGTATGTACTGTACTGCACCTGTAGCACGGTCTCCAAAAGGTAGTTGTTTACTTGTGATCAACAGGTGTGCTTGGTCAGATAGACGTGGGCTAAGCAATGATCTGAATAAAATCGTCCGAGCAAGAACAAAATATAAAAAAGTATTCGCGAATGAATGTGCTGTACTCTTGGTAAATAAATATGTATCCGACGAGTTTAAGCGTCTTCGATTATGTAACTACGAACGAAACACAAGAAAACTGTACTTTAAATCTGTAGTTAGGAGGATGCAGCTTATATGAAAGGGGAAGGGGAGTCCATTGATCAAAGTAGATACCCATTGCTTCGACCCCATCCCTCCCCCTCCCACCTACTCACTGCCCACGAACGTGCTTTAAGATCCTCATGTATATTATTTATGTATCTTTGTCGTATTAAAACACATAAATACCTAAAAAGGGAGTACTGAGGTGTAACATTCGCAAGAAATCACACACACACACAAAAAAGAGATGAAATGCCTCCTGACTGACGAGTTATGGGACCTGCTTTTAGATTTCGGTATTGCCTTCTGATTATGCCGCTCAGGAAGAAGATTAGGAAGAAGAAGAAGGTGACTTGGGTTTAATGTGTATCGACTGCAAGAGGATCAATAACTTATGCCAGGTCTCAGTCTTCTAGAATACGACCCGCAATAGTTGAATTTGTATCACACTGAGCTGTTCCCAGTTGTACCGCACTGCTTGGTGAATAGGGACTGGAGGAACCAACTTTGTCTTAAGAGTCTAGTCGGCCATGTACGGTACTATATTTGTTTTATACTAACTTGGTCTAAAATTGCCACATCTCCATCATGGATGCTGAGTTAGTTAGCACTAGAATATGATGCTTGTGATTATGAAATGCTATGAAAAGGATGTAGATTCGTAGTTATGTCCTTTTTTCCACTGAGGTACGTGGAATAAGTTGCAAAAGGACGAAAATCCGGGCCAAGTTAGAGAAAAAGGAGTATATCACGTTAATTCAACCGACACCACCACTAGCCTTACTATAGTCTTAGATATAGCATAAACATGAGAGACGAGCAGAGTATAGCCTAGGAGAGTTTTCATATAGATGCGACCCTATAGAGTGCGGTCTCCATCAACGGCTTCTTGTTACGAAAAACGCAAGACATTTTTAGATTTCATTTACGGTTATGCTAGGAATTCTTATTTTCTGTACTACTAAGTTCATAGAAAATGGTGGCTGCCAACTTTCTCATCGGGATAACTATTTTACTGTGAATATCTGTAGGGTCAACAGCACCATTCAAGCCAGGGTGGTGGGTAAGGGATAGACGCCTGGTGGTCTAGTGTGTCAAGGGATCGTATTTTCGGAGGTTAAAAAAGCTCCCTGACACTTTTCCAAAGCGATTTATTTTGTGGATTACGCCTGTCAAATTCTGTGTTACACAGATCCGTCCAATATCGTCATATTATGCATAAATACGTACCATAGGATATTAACTAGGCATATCCAGAAATAATTCGCTAAGGATGTGGTGTTAGGGAGCTTCTTTAACTGACGAAAATACAGGCTAAGGTGATCCAACCGGAAGGGATCTGTGAGGGTTGAAATTATTGCTCACGCAGTGCCACCCAGGGATGAACGAAGCTGGTCATCCTCGTCTTAAACGTAGAGAGAGAGAGAGAGAGAGAGAGAGAGAGAGAGAGAGAGAGAGAGAGAGAGGTTACTGTGTTACCCAGAGCACTGGGGCCGATCACTGGCAGGTTAGTTAAGAGTATGAGATACTACTACTACTACTAATACAAAATCAGTACCGGTGAACCATGCTAGACACTGGATGTTGCAAAGGAACTTATTATTAGTTTTTATTTTTGTTTTTATTTTTTTCCAGTGGACCAAACATCACCTCTCCGTCACAGGGATCTATGCTGTAAAACAAGACACATTTTTTTTTTTGGTGTCATAATAAAAAAAAATACTTGCTTCAGGGGACAATCTACCCCCAAGGATCTCTGAAGGATGGCAGTAGTCTTTATCACCCCGTCACCCCCCTTTCCCGAACCCCCACCACCACCGTCACACCACATCACACAGCCACACCACTACACCTTCGCAGCTTCGCAACACAGCACCTCCACACCACCACACCGCATCACAAACACTCCACACCACTACACGTTCGCATCACACTCCGCACCACCATATCATCTCACCACTACATTACCACATAACCTCGTCACTACACCACCACATCACTTCACCACTACACCACCACACGACTATACTATATCACCACCCCACTACACCATCACATCACCACACCACTATACCACCACATCATCATATCACCACACCACTGCACCACCACATCACCACATCACTGCACCACATCACCATACCACCACATCACTACAACACCACGACACTACCACACTACCACACCACATCACTATGCTACCCCACCACCACATCACTATACCACACCATCACACCAGCACACCCCTAGAGTCACCTTCCCACCAATGATGCTGAAACGTGATCGTCGCTTGGTCGTTAACCGTAACGAGGTGGTTGGTGGTTCGGGGGTGGTGGTGGTAATGGTGGTAGTTGTGGTGGTGATGGTGGTGGTAATGGTGCTAGTTGTGGTGGTGATGGTGGTGATGGTGGAGGTAGAGGAGGGGAATGGTGGTAGTGGTGGTAGCTGTGGTGGAGGTGATGGTGGTAAAGGAGGGATATGTTGTGGTGATGATGCTAGTGATGATGTTTATGTTGGTTGTTGTTGTTGTTGTTGTTGTTGTTCTTCTTCTTCTTCAAGGATAAAACACAAATAAACCGCGTGGCACGCCAGTATCGGCTACCCAACACCCATTCATCTCCACATAGTGACTTCTCAGCATCATGCAAGCCACTCCCACCCACTCCTCTCCACCCATCCACCCATCCCACCCTTACCAACCCCCATACACAGCTCCCATACTTAGATTGTGCTCTTGTCCCACCCTGCTCCACCACCATCTCAGCCCATTCACGGTAGGGACAACTCCAGTATTCTATGTCGGTAATGTCAAATGATGTTATTCAGTTGAGAGTTAGTTATGAGCACCTGAGAGAGTTAGTACTGTCATCATTAGGCTATCTCTCATGGTCCAGTTAATCATAATATTTAATGTAAGTTGCTGCCAGACGATTTTAACAGGTTGAGAATGAGTTGTAAGAGCCTGAGAAAGTTACAGCGGATGTGAAGGGATCTGTGTTGACTTGAGTGGATGTGAAGGGATCTGTGTTTACTTGTGTGGATGTGAAGGGATCTGTGTTTACCTGTGTGGATGTGAAGGGATCTGTGTTTACTAGTGTGGATGTGAAGGGGTCTGTGTTTATCTGAGTGGATGTGAAGGGATCTGTGTTTACCTGTGTGGATGTGAAGGGATCTGTGTTTATCTGAGTGGATGTGAAGGGATGTGTGTTTACCTGAGTGGATGTGAAGGGGTCCGTGTTTACTTGTGTGGATGTGAACGGATCTGTGTTTACCTGAGTGGATGTGAAGGGATCTGTGTTTACTTGTGTGGATGTGAAGGGATCTGTGTTTACGTGTGTGGATGTGAAGGGATCTGTGTTTACGTGTGTGGATGTGAAGGGATCTGTGTTTACGTGTGTGGATGTGAAGGGATCTGTGTTTACGTGTGTGGATGTGAAGGGATCTGGACTCTGAACTGACATAAAGTGACCTGACTGAGCCCGACTGGACGTGAAAAAGACCTGAGTGACCCCGTATGACCTGGATGGGCCTATTGAACCAGAGCAGCCCGATAATTATGACCTTAATTGCAAATGGCGAAATGTTGATCTGTGAAGACAAATTCTTATCATAATATCCTAACTGATGATGTGCTGACTGGAAGAAGTACATGGACAGTGGATGGAAAGCATTAAATTACCCCGTCAAAAATAAAATAAAATAAAACAAAATAAAAGCATAGATGAAAGATATTAACTGTATTACCCAGTTTTTAAAAATGAAGATGAAACAAAATGGTCGTAGAGACACTAGAAAAAAAATTAAAAAATAAATCCGCATAGGTGAAAAGAGGACACTGCCGTCCATTGCCCCTTAAAAAAAAAAGAAAAAAAAAAGAATCACATACATAGGAAGCATCACATTTGCCCGCAGAAAAAAATTGAAAAAAAAAAAAAATCGTTCATGTGAAAAGGAAACATTGGGGTATGTTGCCCTGTAAAAAATATGAAAATAAAAAGATGGCCGTATTTTACCTTCCTGGTTCAATAGCAGGCTAGCGGGTGTTGCTCAATTCGGAAATGTCACGGGTCTGAAAAAAATAGCGCACATTGCTAATTTAACGCTAACCTGTCATGAAAGCGCTACACTTAGCCTTATCACCGCCTATTTTTATCCCCGTCGGCAAAAGGGCTCTTATTTTGCCGAAGAGTAAAATTGGACGAAAAAAAAAAAATGGTTATCCCCCCCCCAAAAAAAAAGATCAAACCACAAGGGATGATAAAAAATGGCGACTCTTGATTGACCGAAATTAACCAATCATTAGGCCAGATTGTGGAAGATTCGGGATTTTAATTGGTTCGGCTCAGATCATCCCAGACTCACTTAATTTGCTGGCCCTCTCGCAATGTATCTTTTTTTCTGCGTTTTTTATGCCCTTTTTTGCGTTTTTTAAATTCCGGTTTCTTTCTGTATGGAGGGAACGTGATATCTGAGTGCTAATTGGGTCTTTACGGGCCTAAATGATGGCGGCTGGGGCTCCGATGAATGGTGATTAGCGTCGAGGGGGGGCAATTTGTGTGTAGGTGAAGGGGTGATGAATGTAACAGATGCTATGGACGAAATTAATGGCGCTAGAAATGGAAAGGATCAAGTAACTGGTGTTGATGAATGAATACGGTATATGGTGAATTAAATGAATAGAGTTATAAAAGTGAATGAATGAAGAAAATATATAGGAAGAAAAGGGAGAAATTGACAAGACTGTGAAAATAATGGCATGGATGAATGAGGTGGTGTTAGTGAATAAGTGTATGAATGGGTAAAATATTCTGAGTGTAAATGATGGTGATTAAGGCTCCAGTGAATGATGAATAATGTTGAGAGGGACAGTTTCAGTGTTGATGAAAGGATGTTGAATGGAATGGATTGAACAGCGTTGATGAATGATGGGTGGAAAATGAATATAGACAGAATTAGCGAAGGATTGTACAAAACAGAAGGTAATTGATGGTGTTAGTTGAAGAATTATATAAAATGTGTAATGTAAATTGATATATACAGAAGAGTTAGCATATAAATGTAGAAATAGGAGGACTGTGGCACTATATGGGAATGTGTGTAGGATAGAGAAAGATAGAGAAGTATTTGTGTCGATGGAGGCATATGCTGTGCAGATGTAGAGAAATAAGGAATGGAAGGCTTGGAGTTAATGGTGAATAACTGGGCCAAATGTATAGAGGACGTCTTAATAAATGGATATAAAGCTGAATTGGTGAGATGCAAAATGAATGACTGCTGATAATAGGAGGGATCAAAGACGTGGTTTTAGTGAGAGTACAGGATCGAAAGGAGTAAAAACGAATAAATGTACTGAGTTAGTGAATGAGTGTAGAATAATGAATGAGTAAAATGCATATATATTCTGTTAGTGAGTAAACCTAGGACATAAAGCAGAGTGAGATGTAATCAGAGGCAAAGAGGGCAATTGATCTGACGGTAAAGGGATGGGGTGTATAACAAACACGATGAATAACTGATGAATAGTGAATGAGTGTAGACTGTGGAGTGGGCAGATTGGAGTGAATGACTTTAGAAAATACATATACAGTGTGTTGATGAAGAGATGGGAAATGAAGTGCATGGATGAAGTGATGGTGTGAGGAAAATGAGAAAGATGAAATAAACAGTGTCATACTTCTTTTTACCTTAACTTGGCCCAGATTTTCGTCCTTTTCCATCTTATTTCACGTAGCTCAGTGGGAGAATTACAGTGCTATGGCTCTACATACTCTCCGCAGCACTTCTTCGTGACTAACATCATATCCTAGCGTTAATCCATTGCCATACATATGCATTCAAGATGGAGAGATGGCAATTTTAGGCCAAGTTAGAGTAAAATGACTAATAGTGAATGGGCCTAGAATATACATGAAATACACAGTGAATTGATGTATGAAATGGAATGGATGAATGTGATGTATATATCTTAATGTATAGCTAGTTGTAGGATAATGTATAACTGTTGTATGATACACCTGTTATACAATTCCTGTCACTACTACTTATCACAAAATCTGTTACGTGAAAGAGATGATGGTGGTGCTGTTGCTACTGGTGCTGTTGTTGCTGCCAAGGGAAAACAGGAAATGAAAGCTCCCCCACAGGTCACTCGTGTGCCCTCCTAGCAACAAATCAGTGTTACTATGTCCTTGTATGCTTCTGTTACCACTACCTCTTTTACTACTACTACTACTACTACTACTACTGCTACTGCTACTACTACTACCACAACCACCACCAAAACAAAACACAGCCATCACCTTCCCCCTCTCTCATTACACCCCCACCAAGTACCATCTCATAGCATCTTTTTTCCCCCAACTCGAGGTATTTTTCCCCTAAACTCGCGTCAATTCTTCCCCCACCAGCGTAGCGCTGCGTAGATCGGGTTTTGAGCCACTGGGGAAGAAAAATAGGGAGGAAAATGTGGTTAGTATTGTTTTTCAGGGACCTTTTTCCCGTAAGGCTTCGGTGGACTGTCTGAGGAAGCCGCACAAACCCCGGGTGTGTGTGTGTGTGTGTGTGTGTGTGTGTGTGTGTGTGTGTGTGTGTGTGTGTTCTCCCTGTTTTGCCTTTCTGTCTTTCCGCCCTCCCCGTTTTTTTTTTTTTTTTTTTTTCCGGGTGTCGGGTCTGGGAATACATATGTGAATTTGTCCTGCATCATCTTGTTTTTGGATAGCATAGTAACTGTAGATGGATAGATAGATTGGGGATAATGATGGAGAAATAGATAGACAAGGATATATAGTAGATACTTTTGCAGAGAGAGAGAGAGAGAGAGAGAGAGAGAGAGAGAGAGGATGTTTATAGTAATTAGCTTGAAAAGGATAATAAGAGAGGTGGCTATAGAAAAAAAAAAGAAAACTAGAGGAATATTACTCTTATAACGGAAGGACTGGAAACATAGCAATATAAACTAAGCAGATACAAAGGAATATAGAAGCAGAAAAAATATATAGCTTAGCAGAAAGAGCCATAGATTAAGGAACAGAAGATACAGAAAAATAGATAGCATGATAAGGAAGTAGAGAGAAAGAAAGATAGATATGAACATGAAGAGACAGTGTGAGAAAAAAAAAAAGAAGATAGAGAAATAGGTAGCATGATCCGACAGAGAAGGCGAGATAGAATTTTAAGAGACAGAGAGTGATTGAAACTGAGGATCCGACAGAAGGAGAGTAAGAGAATTCAACAGACAGAGAGATAGACTAAGAGATGATTTGATGGTGAGAGTTAGATAGACAGATTCAGATATTTAGAGAGGATTAGGTAAAGAAATTAGTTAGAGGGTAGACTGACATTGCCGTAAAAAGCGATAGAAATAAGGACAAACTGAGTTAGAAAAAGGCTCTGAAAGTTTAATTTAGAGTTATAGAGAATTGGAAGGTTATAAGTACTGAGACAGGGATAATTTTAGCCAAAGAGACAGCGTTGCTGAGAAAGTGAGAAAAATATCGATAGAGCAACTTTTTCACAAATTAGGAGAGTTAAAAATATAACAAAAGGTAAATTTGAATGTTTGGCTGAAAGAGTGGAAGAGAGAGCAAAATAAACAGACAGAAAACTATTGATAAATGGAGAGATTTAGAGGGAAAGTGAGAGTAACAGAGTCGTATAGAAAGGAATATAATTAGATAGAGAAACTTAAAAAAGAGAGAAGAGTTAGCGGTGAAGAGATTTAGACAGAAAGCAGCAGAAACAAAGAATAAGATAAAGAATGACGGATAACAGGATGGAGGGAGGGCACATCCAGAGCAAGGGAAAAAAAAAAAAAGATAATTTGGTTAAGAGTAATAGAAAGGCGTAGAAACAGACACTGATATGGATATATATGGAACAGCTATACACTTAACTCAAAATCCGTGTGTCAAATAAGTATGTATATTTATGTAGTTATGTATGGCCTTTCTGATCCAAAAATGCGACTGATCCTTGACGTATTGGCACCTGTGGGATTGGTTTTTATTATTTCATGTAAGGTCAATCGAGACGCGGTGTTGGTGATCAAAGACGTAAGTGAAACAGCTCATACTGATCTTGCCAACATCTCCTTTGGTATGTAGGCATGAAGACGGGGAGAGATGGAAAGATGGAGGGAAGGAGAGGGATGAGGGCTGGGAGAGAAAATGAGGTAGGGAGGATAAGAGGGATGGCAGGGAAGGAAGAGGAGGGGAGAAGGGGGGAAATGTAGGGAAAGAAAAGAGATGGCGGGAAGAAAAGGGATGAGAGCTGGGAGAGAAAATGAGGTAGGGAGGATAGGAGGGATGGAAGGGGAGGAAGAGGAAATGAGAAGGATTTGGAGGGAAAGAAGAGGGAATAGTGTATGAAGAGAGAAAATGATAAAGAGGAATATGAAGAATATGAAAGGAAGTGTGAGGGAGTAAAAAAGGGAGGGAAGAAGGGAGGGGAGAATAGAAGTGAGAGAGAGGTGATGGAAAGATAGAGTGGGGGAAAGGACTACGAGGAGGAAGACAGTCGAGGAAGAGGAGGACTAGAAGCGGGAGGAGGAGAAGAGGAGGAGGGGAGATGGAAAAGGAGGAAAAGAAGATAGGGATAAAATAACAGAGAGGGGAAGCGTGGGTGGGAGAGTGAAAGGATGGAGAGAGAGATGCAGGGAAGGATAGGAGGAAAGGAAGGGAGAAGGAGGAAGAAGATGGAGGAGGAGCAGGAGGAAGAGGAGCAGGAGGAGAGAGAAGAGGAAGAAAGAGGAGAAAGAAAAGAGGGTGGTGGAAGTTGAAGAGATACGGTGAAGTTGGAGAAGGGGAAAAGATAAAATAAAATAGAATAAATAAAATAAATAAATAAGATAAATAAAATAAAATAAAATTAAATAGAAAAAATAAAATAAAAACACGAGAATTGGATAGGAGAGGAGGAGGAGGAGGAGGAGGAGGAGGAGGAGGAGGAGAAGATAGAGAAGGCACAAAACAGAAGGGAGAGGAATGAAAAATGAGAGGGAAGGAAAAACTGATGAGGAAAAAGGGGAAAAGAGAAGAGGAAGAAAAAACGAACAGGGTAGAGAAGATAAGGAAGAAGAGGATAGGGGGAAGACGGAAGGAGACAGGAAGGGGAGGAGGTGTGTGTGTGTGTGTGTGTGTGTGTGTGTGTGTGTGTGTGTGTGGAGGAGCTTGGAATTTCAGCCAATCAGTTCGCGGGGCTGACAAATTCCTCCGCAGCCCTCGACCAATCAGAGCCCAGCATCCTACCATCACGATCTCCCAGCGGCCAATCACAGACGTCCTCTTATACATTTCCTAGACTCTTGATTATGGTTGGCTGTTTGTGGCGGGGTGAAGGGGGTGGAAGGGAAGAAGTGGGGAGGAGAAAGGGGAGAGATGGTGGGAAGGAGGTGGGATGGGAGAGGAGAGGAAATGGGGAGGAGAAAGGGGAGAGATGGCGGGAAGGAGGTGGGATGGGAGAGGAGAGGAAATGGGGAGGAGAAAGGGGAGAGATGGAGGGAAGGAGGCGGGAGGGAAGAAAAGATGGAAGAGAGAAGGAGGAGGAAAAGGGAGGAGATTTGGGAAAGGGTTAAGGAAGGAAGAGATGCTGAGAAGATGGTAGAGTACAAGTGGAGAAAAGGAAGAAAAAAGGGTGAGATGGAAGGAAGAATGAAGAAGTAACAGAAGATGAGAAAAAGAAAAAGACAAGGACAAGGAGCAAGAAAAAGAGAAGAAGAAGAAGGAGAAGAAGGAGGAGGAGGAGAAGGAGGAGGAGAAGTAGTAGTAGTAGAAGAAGAAGAAGAAGAAGAAGAAGAAAAAGAAGAAGAAAAAGAAAAATGAAGTCTTAGGGAGATGGAGGGGTAGGAAAAGAGAAATGGAGAAGAAAAAAGGGTAGACGTGGATAACGGATGGAAGAAGAAGAAGAAGAAGAAGAAGAAGATGATGATGATGATGTAATTGAAGAAGAAGAGGAGGAGGAGCAGGAGGAAGGGGGAATTAGAGGAGGGAAGGGGAAGAAAGGGGAGGAAGAGGGGAGAGAGAGAGAGTGGGATGATTAGTATGAAGGAGAGAGTGTTAACGAGGAGGTTTGATATGGTGTGTGATTGGGGTGGTGGGTGATATATTACTTACCCGATCGTGGTGGGGATATGTAAGGGTGGGGAGGGTATGGGGAAGGGGGAGGGGGGAGAAGAGGGGTATTAGGAGGTGTGAGAGCCTGTGGGAGGGGGGAGAGGAGCTGGGAAGACGGGAGAGGTAGGTGGAAGTGTACCATCTCGCCATATTCTATCAGTTAAAGACAAGGATAGGCAAGCAGGAAGGGGGAGTTCGAAGGGGAGTTCAAAGGGAGGAAATCATAAGGGAGAGTTCAAAAGGGGAGTCCAGAAGAGGCAGATCAAGGGGGAGGGTGGAGTTCAAAAGCCCCCCCCCCTCCCCAAGATTCTTTCTCCCTTGGGTGCCGGGTGAGTCGCCTGTAATCTTGACATAATTTGAGGGGGTGGAGAGGGGGAGAGGGAGAGAAGGGGAGAGGGAGAGGGAGAGAAGGGGAAGGGAGAGGGGGAGAAAAGGGGAGGGGAGAGTGGGAGAAAGGGAAAAGGGAAGTAGAAAAGAGGTTGAGGCTAGAGACGCTGAGGGGAGGGGAGTGGACAGGAAGGGGAAAGAACAGAGGTGGAAGAAGAGGCGATAGGAAGTGGTGGGGAGAATACAAAGGAGTACAAAAGACAACAAACAGCAAACCTAATAATCCTTTCTGGGCTATTTGATACTCTGATGACTATGACTATGATATCTAATTTATGAGATGATGGTAAATATAGCAAAGCAAGAAGACAGAGGGAGGCTATAAGGAGAGGTGAGGGAGAGAGGGAGATGGGTAGGGGAAGAAGGAGAAAGAGTGAGAGAGACTGGTAGGGGATCTCAGATGTTCCTTTTACATATCTCCTATCATCCTCCCTCTTCTTCTATCATCTTTTTATATCACCTTTCCCTTCATTTTCCCTCCCTAAATGCCCTGTGGTTACCTTTCCTCATATTTCCCTGCTTCTCACCTTTCTTTCCTATCCTTTCTACCTTACTGTGTTTCCCTTCTTTCTATCCTTTACTTCCTATCTCCTCCTCTTTACCTGTCATCCTCCTTCTTCAATCCTCTCATCCCTTTCCTTCCCTTCCCTCATATGTTCTCATTTTTCCTCCCTCTTCCCTTTTCCTTTTCTCCTTTTACTCTCTTAGTCTCTTATCTCATTTATTTATTTATTTATTCTTTTTCACCTCGCCAGCTTCCCTCCTCTGTTTCTCATCCCATCCTCTCCTCTACTTTCATTCCGTTCTCCCCCTTCCCATTTATCTGCTCTCCTTTCTGCCCCTTTCCCCCTCCTTCTCTTCATCATTTCATGCACTCTTCCCTCCTTGCCCCTTCTATCTACCTTTCCTCTTGTTTCCCCTTCCCTTACCTGCTCTCCCCTCGGCTCCTTTCCCTTTCTGCCTCCCTCTATCTCCTCACCGACTCCTCCTTCCTCGTGCCTCCCTGTCCGTCCCCCATTCTCTCTTCCCCGTCCCTCCTTTACTCTCTCCTTCCCTCCATCCCCTCGCCTACTCTCCCTGCTTCCCCTCCCTCCCCCCCATTATCCCTGCCAGCCCTGCCTCTCCCTTTACACGGCCACAATACTTCGTTATGCCGTGAATGCTTGCAAATGAATCACAGGTCATTTCCGTCAAGTTTAGATGCGCCCCAGACCCGTCATTCAGGGACTTAATTTCGGTGTTTGTCGGGGTTGGCGCCAGTCGGGCAGATGTCGGCGTCGGGGTGGCGGGGTGGGGGGTTGGGGTAAGGTGTGGGGGTAGAGGGGGTGTGTTGGCGCCAGAGAGTCACTAGTTATACATCCATCACCCCACACGCTCACACACCTGACACTCCCACGGCTCATCTTTATTAATGCATCTACCTTTGGGGACCCGGAGGAAGGCTGTGGAGGTATTGGCTTATTTGCACATGCCTTTGGTTGTGGCTCTCTTAGAAGGAACTCTCTTTTACCAAGGCGAAGCGTGTCTGTTCCAGCTAATAGTGAAGATATCAAAATCAGGTGCGACCATACTAGGCAGGCTCACTGTTGGGGATCAGACAATGAATATTCCTCTTGTTATCGCCCTCGCCAAATGTGTGTTAGATACCATAAACACAGTCCTTCCTAAAAAAGCATTATGACAAGTTCCAGCAGCCCATGGACCCTAATCCTCTGTGGGTCAAACCTCCTGCAGAAGTAGGGGTGAAAAGAATCTCCGATTATGATCTTTCTGCTTTTTGGAAATTGAACGTTGGAAGTGACAGTTTTTAGATTCTGACTTGTTGAATGGATAGGTGTTCAGGATAACATAGATCTAAATGAGCTCAGTAGGTCAGGTGAAGGGTTCATTAAGCTTTCTAATGGTTACATACATATAAGTAAAGGAGACAAGGAGGAATATGAATTATAATTTTTCGCTAGTAATTACCCTACTGGTATTATTGAAGAATATTCCAGTGTAAATTATAAAACAGGTTAATTATTATACTGAATCAGAAAAATAAGTTGAAGGTTATCTAGGTGAATCCTTCGACATCGACCCGTGATGGTGGAACTTTTTATTTTTTTATTATATGTAAATGCGGGAGCGATAGAGTACAAAAGCCAATTTTGTTTGTATTCTTTGTAGGTGAGATGGCCGAAAGGCTTTTTGGAACTGGTGTCTCTTATGCACCCAGTGACACTTGGGTACATTTTTACGAAAAAAATAGAAAAAAACAGTCGTAAGGGTATAAATAATTATGAAGGAAAAAAAATGAACAGTAAAATTGCTGATGGTGAAATAACGATCGAAACTGATTTCAAACTTCACTTACAGAGCAGGTGCAGTGAAAGATGCATCGTAACTATAAACGCTCATAGAGCGCATATCACAGCCAACGCCAATAAAATTTATGAGTTACTGCTGTGATTCTTCTTTCCTAACAGAATACTTTTACAGCCTCACACAGTCAGTTGATTGTACGGTATTAGTCTGCCGTGTTGCATAGTTTCACACAGCGCATACCTCTACCAACGCCATTAAAATATGTGATTTATTCTTGCATCCGGATTCGGGGCTATCTCAAAATCTCTTCCAGTCTTTCTTGACCCACTGTCCACCTGTTCACCAGATTTCATAGAAGTCCGATAATAAACCGACAGAGACTACGGTGAATACATAACCTTCCTCCAACTTCTTTGGCGGAGGTGATTACACTGAGCTTAGCAGAGCTCTGTACAACAACTGTCAGCGAACAGAATAAAACAGAAAACTTTTAGATGAAGTGGTAAAGTTGAGTTGTGCAAGAAACTGCATCGGCGCTCAAGCTGTTAGGTCTGAGTTAGTACTTTTTGTTAGTAATTGATGTAGATGATATCATGGTCTATATGAAACTCCCAAGATGTACCACGTAGTTTTTACAGAAAAGATGAAACATGGTACGAAGTTAGAACAAGAAAAGGTCACACAGAAAACCAAAGTCAAAAAATAAAGTGTGATTTGTGAGTAAAGAAATAAGTAAGCTACACTTTGAGGAGGGAAGTTCGGCTAATATTTCGCCTCCGCCCTCTCCCCATTTATCTCCTCTCATTTTCTTCTGCTGGCTAGTATCCCTGAGATGAGAAAGGCTTGGTATGCTTTCCTGTCAAGCAATAGATGATGCTCTTTAATGAGATAATTTCAGAGAGGAAAGTGACAAGCATTCCCTAAATGTAAAGCAAACAATGAAAATATAGGCAAACATTTGTCACTGATTTTATATACCCAAACCCTATTTCCAGTCGTGATATATGGCAGTAGAATTTGTGTTAGTGAAAGGCTTGATGTAAGTTGTTTTTTTTATCTCATCAGACAAAGATTTTTTTAAAAGCAAAATTTAATAATCCAGAGGTGACCAGGTAAAAATAATAAAAGGTGTCATCGTACTGAAGTGGTTAAGTGATTTGGAGCCGTAATTGTAGTCCATCGCTTTGTTAATTTTGATGTATCCATTTATCTATATATTTATTTATTTAGCGTGAAATTTATCCAGCAACTGCTCGTATTCACAAGAGCCTCAATGTCGATACCTCACTAGCAAAGGGTATAGTGTCCCCGAAACCAGGAGGACAAAGTATGAAAGTGGAGAAATATCAAAAGCATACCTGGTGAAATGGGACCCACATTCATTCACGCACCATTTAAGCTCAAGGAATACTGGGTTCACTTTATATCCTGACCTCTATTCCCGGCTAAAGATGAAATAAAATAAATGAAAAAAGAAAAAAAAGAAAAAAAGCCTTATAACCACCACCAAAAAGTTAAGTAGATTCAGCTTCTCATTTGTTTCCGTTCAGTTATTCAGATTTGTTGTTTGTTTTTCTCTGCATTATATTTCCATTATTACTACCCCTCTCTCCCGCCCCCAGCTCCCTCTCTCTTCCTCCCTTTCATCGCCTTCCACTTCCTCACTTCCTACTTTCCCCTCTCCTGTGTCCACTTTTCCCCTCCCCTCTCCACTCACTTTCCATCCCCTCCCCTGACCATCCCTCCCTTTCCCTCATCCATTCCCTCATTATCCTTGTGTTGTCCCCTTTTCCTTTCCCCTTTTTTTCCTGCCACATTCCTCTCCTCTCCCCAGTTCCTCCAGCTCCCCTCCCCTCCCCTCTTTTCTCTCTCCTCCCTTCTCCCCTTCTCCTTCTTTGCCTTCCTCTCCCCTTCTCCTCCTTTGCCTCCCTCTCCCCTTCTCCTCCCGTGCCTCCCTATCTCCCCTCTCCTCCCGTGCCTCCCTATCTCCCTTCTCCTCCCGTGCCTCCCTCTCTCCCTCTCCTTCTTTGCCTCCCTCTTCCCTCCAGCTTCCCCCTCCTCTCTCTCTCTCTCCTCCCCTTCCCTCCCCAGTCCTCCCAGTCATCGTGTTGGGGAGAACTAAACAAATCCAGCATGATCCCCCAATTTTACCCCGGGCTGTGGGGATTGGGGAGGGGAGGGGGAGGAGGAGGGAAAAGGTGGGAAGGAGGGAGGGGGGAGGGAGAGGGAGGAAGGGAGGGGGAGAGAGCGGGAAGGGAAAGAAGGGGAAGGAAGACTGAAGGAGGGGTAGGGGAAAGGGAAGGGAGAGGAAGGAAAGAAGAGAGGGTGGTGGGGGAAAGGGAAGGGAGGGAAAGCTGAGGGGGAAATATGGAAAGGGAGCTGGAGGAACGGGGGAGGGGGGGAAAGGAAGGCTGGGAGAGGGAGAAAGGACTGGTAGAGGAACGGATGGGAAAGGGGAGGTTAAGGTAGGGGAGAAGGAAAGGTAGAGGGAGGAAGGGTAGAGGGAGGGATGCTTGGGGAGGAGGCAGGGAGAGAGAAGTGAGTGTCCGTACCATCATAAACTGCTTAGATAGCAATATTAAGGTATCATCATCATCATCATCATTATCATCTACAACATCCTGATCTCTCTCTCTCTCTCTCTTTCATTTTAAGATTGGGTAAAAATAAATCATCCACCCCCGTCTCCCACCCAAGGCCCCTATGTTCGCCGGGTAAGGAAGCTCCCTAACACTTTTTCCTCAGCTACTTATTTTGCTTATTACACGTTTCTATCCTCTTCTGTGTAATATAAATCTTCTAATATGGCCATACACTGCATAAATAGCGCACTGAAGGATATTAACCTGCCACATCCAAAAATAAATCGCCAAGGAAGAGGTGCCAGGGAGAATACGGTACAGCTTGATGTTTCGCTGGCAAGTTTCATATTACCTTAACCCTAGTTTTTCAGTGGTTTATTCTTCCCCTTTACTTAACCCCTGTTCCTTCTCCCTGTTCTCTCATTTTCTCCTTCCTCCCCTCTTTTTGCTTCCTCTTCCTCCCTTCTTTTTGCTCCCTCTTCCTCCCTTCTTTTTGCTACCTCTTCCTCCGCCTCCCATCCCTCATCTCTCTCCCCTTACTAAACCTCAAAATACCTACTCTTTTCACTTTTTTACTTATGCTTCCTCCTCCTCCTTCTCCTCCTCCTCCTCCTCCTCCTCCTCCTTCTCCTCCTCCTCCTCCTCCTCTCTATTTCCTCTTAACTTTGTCTCTCTTCCTCCTTACTTTCAGTTTCTCTTCTCTCTGTCTCTTCCCCGTTTTATTCTTTCTTGTCCGTTTCTGCTTTTTCTTCCCCTTTCATTTCCTTCACTTCCCTTTCTTATTCCCTGTTCTCTCCCTCTCCTCCCCATTTTCTCTTCCTTCTCAGTTTCTTCTTCCCCCTCTTCCTTCTCTTTCGCTCTCCTCTCCTCCTCTTTATCTCCTGTCCCCTACCTACCCCCTCCCTTACCCCCCACTCACCAAGTTCCATGACAACTAGACTCACCTTTGCCTCTTTTTACTGATTCTGTTCCTTTCTTTTGCTTCCCTGTTCCCTCTTTCCCCTCCCCATCTCCCCAGTTCCTCCCTTCCTCCTCTCTACATTTTTCTTTGCTTCTTCTTTTCCTCCACTCCTCACACTGCCCTTCCTCCATCTTTTCATTTTCCATTCCCTTAAATGTCCCTCTTTTTCTTCTCTTTCCATCCCCTTAAATGTCCCTTACCTTCTCCTCTTTTTCTCTTCCTCTACTTTCCTTTTCATTGTCCTCTTTTCCTCTCCCCCTCCCTTAATTCTCCTTACCTTCTCTTTTCTTCTTCCTTTTCCTCTACTTTTCCTTTTCATCCCACCACTCCTTTCCCCTTCCTCCTCCCCTTTTTTCCCTTGTGCATCTCCCCCTTTTCCATCCTCTTCCCTCCTTTACCTTCCCTCCTTTTTTCCCCCCTCCCTCCTCCCTCTATTACCTCCCCTCTTTACTTCCCTCTTCCCTCCTTTACCTCCCCTCAATTTCTTCTCCCCCCCTCCCTTTTTTTCCTTCTACCTTCCCCTTTCCCTCCTTTTCCTTCCTTTACCTCCCCTCCTTTTCCCCTCCCCCCTCCCTTTTTCCATTCCACCTCCCCCTTTTTCTCCCCTCATTCACCTCTCACCCCTCCCTTTTTCCCTTCTACCTCCCCTTTCCCTCCCTTTCCTTCCTTTACCTCCCCTCCCTTTTTCCCTTCCACCTCCCCCTTTTCCTCCCCTCCTTTTCCCCTTCCCCTCCCTTTTTCCCTTCCACCTCCCCTCTTGCCCTACCTCTTCCCTTCTTTACCTCCCCTCTGTCTCCCTCCACCCCTCCACTAAGCCCCGGAGCAGCTACAAGACCCCCACCTTTCGCTCTTTTTAATTAGCCCTTCAGACCGGGATAACAAGCCACCGCGCGAAGGGATTAGCCCGATAACAGACCGGACTGGGGAGGGGCGGGGTTGGGGATTTGAGGGCGTGGGGAGGGGCGGGGTTGAGGATTGGGGGGCGTGGGAAGGACGTGGGGGAAGTGTGAGGGGGCGTGGAGAGGGTGTAGTTGGGGATAGGGGGATATAAGGGGGAGTTTAGGGATGTGGGGAGGATATGAGTACGTGCTGGGGATCTGGGGAAGATTTCGGGTCGTGGTTGGGGAGTAGGGAAGATTAGGGGACGTTGTTGGAGATGTGGGGAGATAAGAATGTGAGGTTTGGGATGTGGGAGAAATTTTAGAGTGTGTGTGGGGATGTGGGGAAGATCTGGGGTCGTAGTTGGGGATGTGGGGAAGATTTTGAGGTGTAGATGGGGATGATGGGAAGATCCTGAGGCGTAGGTGGGGGATGTTGGGAAGATTCTGAGGTGTAGATGGAGAAGTGGGGAAAATTTTGAGGAGTAGATGGGAATGTGGGGAAGATCTAGGGTCATAGCTGGGGATGTGAGGAGGATGCTGGGTTTGGGTAGGGGATGTGGGATGCGTGATTGGGAACACGGTTAGGTGTAGTGAGGGATGTATAGAGAGGATGTGGAAGAAGTAAGGGATGGAGGAATGAATGTAGGGAGGTGAGGATGTGAGAAGGGGAGGGGTGGAGAGGTGAGAGATGAGGTAAGTGGAATGGTGAGGAGTGGAGAGGTAAGGGGAGTGTGGAGGCAAGGGGTGTGGAGAGGTAGGAGGTGGAGGGAAAAGCGATACGTGGAGAAATGAGGGGTGTGGAGAGGCAAGAAGTGGAGAAAGATGAGAAGTGGAAGGATAAAGGATAGAAAAATGATAGACTGAGGGATTTGGAGTGTGGATGGGTGAGGGATGTAGAACTATGGGTTGGAATGATCAGACAAAAAAGCAAAATGAACGAAGATTTGAGAGAATATTTAAGAGAAAAGGGTGGAAAATGAGGATTGTGGGTAGGTTTAGAGTCGATATTTTGTGGGAATGAACGATTAATTAGGTACTAAGGTGCTTAAGGGATTCTGTATTTAAATCGTAATCTTCTTTAGTGTCATTATATTGAGGATGATTTCTTTATTTACTGTATTTCATTAAACGTTTCTCATTATATCACAAGTTATATATATTTTTTCACTCCTTCCTTCCTCTCCATTTCCCCTATCCCCCCTTCCCTCTCCCTTCCCCCTCACACACACCTCTCCACCCCTTTCACACATACCCACGTCCCTTCTCACTTTCTCCTACTCTCCTTCCCCTACTCCTCTCTTCCTTTCCCCCTCCTAAACACCATCTCTTCTTCTTCCCCCCCCCTCTCCCCTCTCTCTCTTCGCATTTCCTCTTTCCCCTCTCTCCCCACTTACCCCTTTTCTCCCTACTACAACTACTACCCACTTTCATACCCATTCCTAGTTTTTTATTTTCCTCTCTCTTTCCATTTCCCTCTTTGTCCCTCTCCTTCCATGTCCTCCATTCTCACCCTCTCCTACTTCTTCTCTCTCCCTTTCTTCCTCCACTTCTCTTTTCTCTCTCCTCCTACTTCCCCCCCCCTTTTTTTTTATCTCTCCTCTTACTTCCTCATTTCTCCCCCTCTCCTTCTCCCCACCCCTCCCCTCCCCCAGCAAGGAGGTCAGGGGTGGGGGTGCGGTGATCCTGCGAGGCTGTGTGGTGAGCCGACTGAGCCTCCTCGCTTACCATGCGCAGGATATTGTTGTCGCACTCTTCCGGCGCAACGCAGGAGGAGGGGAGGAGGTAGAAAGGGAGAGGAGGGTGTGTGGGTGAAGGGGAGGAGAAGAGAGAGAGGTGTGTGGGTAAGGGGGAGGAGAGAGAGGTGTGTGGGTAAGGGGGAGGAGAGAGAGGTGTATGGGTGAGGGGGAGGAGAGAGGTGTGTGGGTGAGTGGGAGGAGTGAGAGGTATGTGGGTGGGGAAGGAGAAAGAGAAGGGAGGGAGGGAGGAGAGCGAGGTGTGTGGGTGACGAAGGAGAAAGAGAAGGGAGGGAGGGAGGAGAGGGAGGTGTGGGTGAGGAAGGAGAAAGAGAAGGGAGGGAGGAGAGGCAGGCCTGTGGGTGGAGAGGGGGAGAAGAGAGGAAGAGAGGACAAATATATGAAAGAAAGCAAACAGCCACGAACCTAATATCTCTTTCTAGGTTATTTGTTATTTGCAAGACAATGGCTGTGGTATCTAATTTTATAGGTTAAGGTAAGGAGAGTAAAACACAACGTCTCCCTCAACCAGCAATCCCTCCAGCCGAAGCCAACAGGTAAAATTGAGAAGGACCACCAGACAGTATTGAAAAACTGTCGTGGAAATTTAATAGGATAGGATGAAAGGAAAACTATACTCCAAACTTTTTTATTCTTTCGGTGAAAACATTATGATTATCAACATAACAGTATTGATCTGCCGTTGTATTCTTCGTGTTCTGTATGAGAGGAAAACAGTTATAGTTCTTTCACCGTAATAACCGATAATAATAATAATAATAATAATAATAATAATGATAATAATAATAATGGTAATGATAATAATAATAATAATAATAATAATAATAATAATAGTACATAAGTAAAGCAATATTATTCTTTCCTTAGATGAGGGTACACAGAGTTTGAGCAGTGTCGTGTATTTTTTTGTAACTAATAATTATAGTCGGTGATAATTCCTATGTGGACAGCAGGGGCTAGGATGATGATGATGATGATGATGATGATGATGATGATGATGATAGTAAATTCTGTGTGACTGAACATTTTTGCTTATGATTCGGAAAGTCTTACGGTGCTTCCTGCATCCTCCCTGCGTCTTTCTTCCTCTCCTCCTTTCTTTTCTCTCCCTCCAGGCCAAACTCCTTCCAAGACACATCCTGGGTTTTGCAAGAGTTATCCTGAGTTGTGAGCTTATTGTGGGTAGGGGAGTGAGGGAGGCCTGGGAGCTTATCATCCCACAATAGGCTACTTATCTTTCATCTTCTTCCTTTTCCACTACTACTACTACTACTACTACTACTACTACTACCTCATCTTCTTTGTCTTCTTCTTCCACTTCTTTTTCTCCTTCATCATCATCATCATCATCATCATCATAATCATCTCCGTCTTCTTCTTTGTCATCATCTGTTTCTTTAATGTGTCTGACTTCGAGCATAGATTTAATAGTTCTTTCCCTGAGGCTAAGCAGTCCTCCTTTATATGTGTCCTTTTTTGAGCTATTAGGTGCCGTCCATACTGAATACATGCTGGAGCTGTCTCATTCAGGGCTGGTATGATAGTATTAGATTTTTTATTTTCATTTTGGCATGTTGGTGAGTTCCGTATAGACAAAGTGAAGCCCTTTTTTAACTAATTCAAATAATCAAATTGCAACTGCCACAATCTGGGACCGAACTCACTTCCCTTCCGATAGCAGACCAATTCTTTCCCATTTCTCCTTCCCTCTCCCTCTTTTTCTCTCTCCTCTCTCTCCTTTTCTTATTTTCTCCTTCCCTTTCCCACTGTCCCATCCTCCTTTCGTCTACATCACTTCCTGTCTCCTTGCCTCTCCCTCCTTCTCTCGCTTCTTTTATCCCTGCCTTCTTCCCCCTCTCTCTCTCTCTCTCTCTCTCTCTCTCTCGCTCCCCATCTCCCTATGTCTCTCTTCCATCCTTTACCTTTGCCTCTCCCCCATTCTCTCCACTTCCGTTTTTTCCCTTTTTCTCTCTGCTTTTCTCTTCATTTTTTTTTTCTGTTGCTTACCTCTTATCTTTCCGTCCCTCTTCCCTTCCTTTTCTCCACTCCTTACCCTTTTCTCTGTTTCCCTTTTTCTCTACTTTCCTGTTTTCATTTTCTTTCGTCCCTGGTCTCCTCCTCCTCCTGTCTTTTTCTCTTTCTTCTCGTCTGTGCTTTTCTCACCATTCCTTTTTAATTTTTTTTTTTTCGTCGCTCATTTCGTGGATACTCAGATATGTGTCTAGAAATTTTACGTTTTGGCTCTATGTCACCGTATTTGTACCATGTGGGAATGCAAAATTATGACATCTACTGTGCCATCTAAGAATGCCTTTCTGTGTCATCTGTGCCGCTGTATGTGTGCCATCTTGGAATGCCATCTGTGCCGCTGTATGTGTGCCATCTTGGAGTGCCATCTGTGCCGCTGTATGTGTGCCATCTTGGAATGCCATCTGTGCCGCTGGATGTGTGCCATCTTGGAGTGCCATCTGTGCCGCTGTATGTGTGCCATCTTGGAGTGCCATCTACCGTGTCATCCGTGTATCATTTATTCCTCCACCTGTATCATCAAACGTGTACAGCGTCTAGCCCTCCACCTGTGCCATCTGCCGTGCCATCTGTGCCGCCGAGAGTGCCGCTGGAGCCTGACTTGTTTACAGCTGAGAGGGCCGAGTTGGTGCCTGTATACCCAGATTATGTGCAGTGAGGGGCGAGCAGATCAGGCCTTTGTGTCTGTCAGGCCGCTCAGATAATGGTCCTTTCTGATCTCCGTGCCCTCCCTTTCCCACCCCCTCCTCCTCCTCTTCCCTCCTCCCCCTAATACCTTGAGAATACCCCCACTTAGCCCTTCCTTCCTTTTCTTTTCCCCTCTCACTTCCCCCTTATCCTTCTTTCCCCGTCCTCCCTCTCCTGCTGCTCACATAATATCTTCTTCCCCCTCTTCCTTCTTTTCTCCTGCACCAAGAAAGATCCATCACTTTCTTTCCCCTCCCCTCCCTTCCTCCTCTCCTTCCCCCTCCTCTACTCTCCCCCCTCTCACTTCCCCCCCTCTCTTCTCCTTTCCAAACTCTAAGAATGCCCTCCTACCTTTTCCCCTTCCCCCTCCCCTCTTCCCCTTCTCCCTCCCATCGTACCTTGTGTCTGCCCCTTATTCCCCTTCCTTATATTGAGAATACCCCAACACCGTTTAAACCTCCTCCTTTCCTTTCCCTTCACGCTTCCGTTCCTCTTCCCTCCAGCTTCCTTCACCTTTCCCTCACTTTCCCCTCACTTTGTCAATCACTCTTCCCTCCCTCTCCTCTTCCTCTCCCCTCTTTGAACTTCTACTTGTGTATTACCTCCTCCTACCATCCCATCTTCCTCCACTCCTTGACAGCGCTTCTATCCTCCTTCCCTCGCCTCTCCGACCCCTTTTCTCCTTGACAAAACTCCCCCTCCCACCTCAAACCTTCAAAATACCCCATCCTTTCCCCCCAGTCCTTTCCTCCTCTCTCCCTTGTCCTGAGAATCCCTCTTCCCTTCTCCCCTTCCCTGATTTTGTGATAACCCTCTTTCCCATTCACCTCTTTCTTCGTCTTCCCTTTCTTCCCACCTAAATTTCCCCCGTGCCTCTCATTCCCCTTTCTTTAAACATACCCCTGCCCCTTCCCCTCCTACTCTCCCGCTCCCTACTCTGTTTCCCCTATTTATCTCTCTCTATCTCTTCCTATTTGTCTTCCTTCTTCATCCTCTACCTCTTCCTTCTGCCCCCCCCCCCCTTTGACAGTACCCCCCTTCTCCCCTGCTTCATCCATTCTCCTTAAGATCGACTCCATCCCATTGTTACTTTGAATTTCCTGCAACCCCCTCTAAGCCCCCCTGCACCACCCTAACTAATAGACTCCCTCCCTCCATCTCTCCCTTTTTCCCTCCCTCCCTCCCTCTCTCTTCCCCTCTCTCCTAAGCTACCCTCTAATACTTTTGCTACCTTGAGATTCCAATTACCTTGCTAGCTTGAAAATTACCTCCCCCCTCATGTGTCTTGAAGCCCTTACCTTACCTTGAGCTTCTCCTGTCCCTCTTCAGTCTTTTCTTCCCTTCCTCTCTTCCCTCATTCCCCCCCCTTCCTCTCCTTAGCTTCTTTTCTTCTCTCTCTCCTCACCGTCTACCCTTCTGCTTCATCACTAGCATGCCACTTCTCTCTCTCTCTCTCTCTCTCTCTCTCTCTCTCTCTCTCTCTCTCTCTCTCTCTCTCTCGCCATTACTCCAGTCACGCTGATCTGGTATTTGAGACACGCCTTGGAATTCTAATCAACGCCCGTCAACCAGAGTCACAAATGCTTCCACCCTAGCGATTAATTTCTCATCCTACTATCACTATTGTACAAGACCGTCCTTCTGAATTGGCTGACGTCATTATATTGATCTAATTCTTCCTGCCTCCGTACGCAGTTGGGACGTATTCTAACTGGCACAGGATTCTTCGTAGCACCCTTTTCTGAGTGATCTATTTTTGCACTGGCAGCGTACGAAAGGGATCATGAAGTGCTGATAGAATAAATCACTAAGAAAGAGCTGTTAGGGAATTTTAAGTGTCATGTAGAATATCAAGTCAGCCTAGATGCTCAGGACGTGACTTAGGGAACAGACTCATATATATTTTCCCTCGACTATATTTTGTATTTTTTGTAGTATTGTTTTTGTGGGTAGTGTATTTAATTCATTGCTAGGTGTTGTATTATTTGCTGTAATTTATTTGTGCTGTATTGGATATTTTGTACTTGGATATTCTGTATTTCCTTGTTTGTTTTATTTCATATCCGCTCTTTCGTACTGAATGAAGTTGAAACGAAGGTGATAATGAGAGCCATGTCAATCCCGGTAGTTCTCTCTCACACACACACACACACACACACACACACACACACACACACACACACACACACACACACACACACACACACACACACACACACACACACACACACACACACACACACACACACACACACACACACACACACACACACACACACACACACACACACACACACACACACACACACACACACACACACACACACACACACACACACACACACACACACACACACACACACACACACACACACACACACACACACACACACACACACACACACACACACACACACACACACACACACACACACACACACACACACACACACACACACACACACACACACACACACACACACACACACACACACACACACACACACACACACACACACACACACACACACACACACACACACACACACACACACACACACACACACACACACACACACACACACACACACACACACACACACACACACACACACACACACACACACACACACACACACACACTCGACACTTATTCGCATAGTATTATTGATGCAGAATAAAAAACTACAAAATCGATCTTACCTGGGCCAACACGACACCTGGCCCTGCAATGGCTCTTATCTCACCTAATGTGCTTCCTTAATAGGCCTAAATTAACCCTGATGAACATAAATTAACCAGCCCGGATGTTAATTGACACGAATGACACGGAATTGGTGTCGTATTCTAAATGTATTGGGTGATTCCGTAACACTTTTTCCTCAGCGATTTATTCCTCACATCAAACCTCACTGACCTCTTGTATGTCAGTGACGGAAAATATGTCGACATTAAAACGAGATAACTAACAACGAAAAAAATATCAAGAAGTAAAAGGCATAATGAATCGCTAAAATAATGGTGTTACGAGGCCTACAGTGTCACTTTAAATATGGCTTTTTCTCCCACTTCTTTTAAATTTGCCTGAAAATGCTTAAAAAAAAGATGGGTCACTTTTAAGTTTGATTTATTTTTTCTTCTCAGTGAAAAAGAATCCTCAGCGTGGTAGGTATGGCACTCACTAAAGATTCCGTCATAGCAGTTCAAATTTGGCGCCTTTGACTCACTCGCAACTGAAAAGAATCGTCTGGCAATGGTTAGGACAGGATACAAGAGTTGTCCTTAGCGTGAGAGGGTTAATGGTAGCAATATAAGCAACTCAGGCTCCTATGTTTACTTTTAGCTCAACATAACAATAGCTCCCCCCCTCCCCCCCTCTCTTTCTCTCTCTCTCTCTCTCTCTCCAGGGCAAACACAGTGAGAGGATCTGGTATATTTGCACATATTTTTGCCTTTGTTTTCCACCCACTCTTCTTTTGTCTTTTCTTTCTTCTCTCCATCTCTTACCCCATCTTCCTTCTCCCCCCCGTACGCTCTCTCTCTCTCTCTCTCTCTCTCTCTCTCTCTCTTTCTTTCTCTCTCTCTCTCTGTCTCTCTCTCTCTGTCTCCTGGGTAGGCAAAGTGATAGGATTTGGACATTAGATTTGTGTTTCCCCCTTTCTTTCTCTTCTTTCCCTCCTATCTCTGTCTCATTTCCCATTCCTTCTTCTCCTTCCTTTCCTCCTACTTCCTTCCTTCTCTTTGTCTTCCTTTATCTCCCTTCCTTTTTCTCATTTCCTTTCCTACCTCCTCTCATTCACTTTTCCCTTCCATCCCGTCTCTTCAAAGTTGCATCTATCTTCTCCCTTCTTCCTTCTTCCTTTCGTCTTTATTTCCTCTCCATCCCTTCTCTGTTCTCTCATATCCGTCATCTTTCCCTCTCTCCCTTTCTTTCTTCCCTTCATGCCTCTTCCTTCTTTCCTTCAGTCATTCTTTCTACCCCGACTCATCCCCGCTTGTCTATCCATCCCCTTCCTTTTTTTTCCTTCCTTCACCCCCCAGTTTCCCCTTCCTTTACCCTCTCCATCACGCCCTCCCTTTCTCTTCCCCTCTTTTTTCCTCGTCTCCTCTCCTCTTACCACCCTTCTTCTCTTCTCTTAATCCCTATGTCTTCTTTCATTCCCTTCCCTCCTTTTTCATCTTTTCTCTCTCCTCTCCTTTCACCCTCTTGCCGATATCTCCATCCCTCTCCTTTCTCCTCTCTTTCTTCTTTTATCTCCTCTCTCTCCTTTCTTCTCTCTTTCTTCTTTTATCTCCTCCATCTCCATTCTTCTCTCTTTTATCTCTCATCCCTCCCTCTTTTCTCCCCTCTCCCCGACCCTCCCCGCTGTCTGGTTTATGCGTATCTCTTTCCCGTGGCTGCAGAGAGAGAGAGAGAGAGAGAGAGAGAGAGAGACCGCCTTGTGATGCTGATGCTGTGTCTGTGTGGCCAAGACGATGGTTTTGGGGGGGGGGGTGGAGGTAAGGTGGATAAAAGGCAGAGGTGGAGTGCAGTGGAGATGAAAAGGAGTGGAGGAGGTGTGGGCAAAAGAAGGTGGAGGAGGTGGGGATGAAAGGAATGGTGGTTGTGGTGACGGCGGTGGTAGTGGTGGTGGTGGTGGTGGTGGTGGTAGTGTGGATAAGAGGAAGAGGAGGACTGTGGTGCAGAGGGATTGAAGTGCTGGTGTGGATGAGAGTGGCGGTAGTAGTGGTGGAAGTGTGGATGAAAAGACCAGAGGTGGAGTGTGATGGAGGTATAATGGAGTATTGGTGACAGTGGTGGTAGATGTGGTAGATTGAGTGGGGATAGTGAGGATGAAAGTGGAGTGGAGACAGGTGGTGATGGATAGTGGTGGAGGAGAGGATGAAAGAAAGTGGAAAAGAATGTATAGATATGGGGAGATGGTAGTGGCAGTGGTGGTAGGTTGTGGTGGTAGTAGTGGTAATGGTGGTAATAGTAGTGATAGTGGTGAGGATGAAAGGGATTGGAGTTAGTGATGGTGGTAGTTGTGGTGGTGGTGGTGGTGGTGATGATGAAGATAAGAGGGAGCGGTGATACAGGCAGTGGTAATGATGATGATGTTGACAATGGTGACGGTGATCTGTGGTGATGAGAGTGATCCGCTGACGAAAAAAAAACAAAAACAGATAAAAACAAAAAGATAAAAAAAAGGAAAGAGAAATATTTAAGAAGAATGGGAAGGACTGAGCAGGATATTATTGAGGAAAATGCATCAGTCAGGTAGGATATTGTGGTAAACGGAGAGCTGTATTGGCTGGAGGGGGTCGTTACTTAGTAGGCACTGATTTAAACGCGTGTCTGTCTAGGTAGCCCTTCAGTGGATGACGAAGTTGACAGATAGATAGACAGACAGACAGATAGATAGATAGATAGATAGATAGATAGAGAGATAGATAGACAGACAGACCTATATATTTTTTTACTTTAAATTGGCCCCAGCATTTTCTCCCTTTTGCAGTTCACATCATGTTGCTCAATGGGAGAATTAGACAAAAACTGCAGCCCTACATCCTCTCCATAGCACTTCTTCGTGACTAGCATTGTTTATTGTGTTAATCTCTAGAGTCAGCTCAGCGTTCAAGATGGAGATACGGTAATTTTAGGTAAAGTTAGCGTAAAAAGAATCTAGACATCCTTATGATCTCGCACATGCTTCACCACCATCAGAAAAACTCTCCATAGTATTTACACCATGTCGTCCTCTCTTGTGTTTCATAAATCCTTCCAATATCGCCATCCTCTGCATAATTTCGTTCATAGGGATACTAACAACACGTATCGAAAAATAAATCGCTAAGGAAGATGTCTTAGGGAGCCATCTTAACCGTTGAGAATACGGGCCTAAATGCATCGATACATGGATTTTTCTTCTGCATCTTCCCCCATTCCCCTTCATTTTTTCTTCCACCTTCCCCTTTCTCAATCTTCCCTCCTTCTCCTTACTCCCTCTTCCCCTTTTCTATTTTCATCACCCTTCAAGTTTTCCTTTTCCCCTCTTTCTTTTTCCCCTTTTCCTCCCTCTTCCCTTCTACCCTTCCTGCTTCTATATCCTCGTCTTTTGCCGAGAGTATAGTTTTGTTAGTTATAACCTTTATACCAAACAGCCACAAAAGGACCAACAGGTCCGTTGCTGTTTGCATTCCTTTGTACTCCTTTAGACATTTCTCAGTTTTCCCTCTTCCCCAAATGTCTCTCTATACTCTTTCCTCCCCCCTCCCCCCAACTCCTTTCCCTAACTCCTCCAGCTTTTCCCCTTCCCCCATTCCTCTTCCTCTCCCCATTCCTCTCCCCCATTCTTCAGCTCCTCCCCATCCCTCCATTCCTCTCCTCCTCTGATTCCTCCCCTTCTCCCCTTTTCTCCCCTCCTCCCTTTCGTCCCCCTCCACCAATCCTCCCCCTCCCCCATTCTTCTCCCTCCTTTCTGCGTCCCAGCGGCTGGTAAGAGTGTTGTGGTGTCAGGGGGAGGTATGGAAATGACCCCCGGGGATACAACTACAGGACCCCCCCCTCTCTCTCTCTCTCTATCCCTCTCTCTCTCTCTCTCTCTCTCTCTCTCTCTCTTTCAAACTAGTGACTTTACGAACTTGGCCGCCAGAGAAAGGTAGGGAGTTGGGAAGGTGAGAAGGAAACAACTTGGAGGAGCTAAGCAAAGAGGAGGAGGAGGAGGAGGAGGAGGAGGAGGAGGAGGAGGAGGAGGAGGAGGAATATAAGAGGGCAGGAGGAGACAAAGAAACCGCAGAAAAAAAAATAACGAGATAGTTTTCAACATGAGAGGAGAATCGAAGAGGGGGGGATAAATGGAGTAATGAACAGTGCATAAACTGGCTGTATTTTTCTTAGTCCTTCGTGGGAAAAAAAAAAAAAAAAAACAGGTTGCAGGAGAGAGAGAGAGAGAGAGAGAGAGAGGGGGGGGGAGAAAACGGGGTCAGAGTCGATTCCCATTTTTTACGTCAAGTCGATATAGGGGGACACTCTGCTAAAGGACCCTCTCTTTACCTAAACCCTACTTTCTTCTCAACTCACTCTTCTTGCCTCCCTCTCTCCTCACCGCCCTTTTTCCTCACCTCCCTTTCTTCCTTATCCTTCTCTATACTTCCCTCTCCTTTCCTCGTCATTTCACCTGCCTCTTCTTAAACCCTCTTCTCCACACCTCCCACCTTCTTCACTCCTCCCCCTCCCTTCCCCTCTTCTCACCTCCTTTCCCCTTCCTCTCCTCACCTCTCAGCCTGGTACCTTTGAGGGGAAGTTTGGTCCGGTCCACGTCTTTTACTTGCTTATACTTTTCCGCCTTTATGTATTAACTCCAAGGGTAAAACTGGTATTGTGGTTGGAGGGCAAGTTTGGCTGGGAGAAGTGTGTGTGTGTGAAAGAGAACAAGGGGGTGAGAGAGAGAGAGAGAGAGAGAGAGAGAGAGAGAGAGAGAGAGAGAGAGAGAGAGAGAGAGAGAGAGAGAGAGAGAGAGAGAGAGAGAGAGAAATGAACATAATAACAGTATGAAAACAATCTAAACTATTAATTCATATACGAGATTACTGTCAGATTTAATAATAGCGTTTTTCATTATTCTGGATCAGCGTTGCAGCCAAGAAAATTATCCCAAGTGAAGGAAAATATAGATAAGAAACATCAAATTATAACTATACTCCGTCCACCTTAACTTGGTCTAAATTGCCATCTTTGTATCCTGATTTCTGATCTGTAACGAGAAATTTGCACTAGAAGAAAGCACTACTCATGAAAAAAAAGGTGATATGAAAAGGATATAGAGCCGCAGTATTATCCTATTCCGTCATTTAGGTACGTGAAATAAGCTGCAAAAGGACGAAAGTATATGCCAAGTTATGGTGAACAGACTATAGCGTGTTTGTGGCATTTTGTGAGGGCACACTCTTCCAATTCGGGTGACGTCAATTTTAGTTCACTGTTTTCCTATTTCCAGACGATTTTATTTAGTCTAGGAAGGATCTGTTGAGGCTGAGGGGCTGTTCCGTCCAGATCGAAAAGCCTCTCGTAAGCTGAATAAAATCGTTGAAAATAGAAAATAATAATACGAAAAAAAAAACTTTGAATTGAAAGAATTAAGGGATGGAAAAATATTTATATAATGGAATTGAACAGATTAAGGTTGGAAAAATGGATAGATAGGTAGATAGATGAAAGGATAGACAGATAGGTAAATACATTGATAGATAGGTGTAGATAATAGATAAATAAATAAATAAATTGAAGAGTGACTGTTCTATTCCCACGGGGCTAAAAAGTTTCGATGGGGGGCCAAGAGCTCTTCATGGGGGGCGCGGCTCCCCCCGGCCACACCATAGATGCGGGTATGGTGTGGATGGTGTGGATGAAACGGGGTGAGAGTGAAACAGAGATGATCATGAGACAGGGGTGAGAATGAAACGGGGTGAGAGTGAAAAAGTGTGAAAGTGAAAGAGGGGAGAGGGTGAGGCAGGAGTGTGAGTGAGGTAAGGGTGAGGGTATTGCAGGGGTGAGAATGAGGCAAGGGTGATGGTGGGGCAGGGGTGCATTGTGAGAGTTAAGGAAGTTATTCATAGTAAATTTTCGTCTCCATCTTCCTTCACAGCCTCTCTCTCTCTCTCTCTCTCTCTCTCTCTCTCACGGATTGCGCTGCCGTTGGAAATCATGATTTCTTTGGCTAATCTTGCTTTCCTAGGATGCTAGGTTATTTAGTGTTATTTTCCACGAATTGAGAGAGAGAGAGAGAGAGAGAGAGAGAGAGAGAGAGACAGACAGACAGACAGACAGACAGAGAATCCCTGAAAAAAAAAAAAATAGCACCTTTGTCACGCGTCTCAGAAAAATTAGACCAAAACCCATCTCAAGACAACGCCTTCCTCCTTCCTGCCATAATTATAGACCCGGATCTGTCCTAAAAAAAATAGACATCTGCTTCCTTATTCCCCGCAGAAAAATAGACTGAGGTCCATCGTGAATAAACACATCCTGTTCCTCATTCCTCGCAGAAAAAAGGGACCCACATTGATCCTGAAGAAAATTAAAACAAAAAATAAAAATAAAAACGGAAAAAAAACAGCCGCTCCCCAAATCTTTAAGAAAAAATAGTCTTGATCCATCTAAAAAAAAAATAATCCATCGCAAAATTGACAGCTTCTCTCCATCTCATTAAAAAAAAGATAAAAATTGCTAGAACTGGGAATGAATAAACTGCCATATGCTCAGAGGTTTATGTTACGGAGATGAGCGCTGCGGTGAAGATCCACATTTACCTTTTCCACCTTAAAAATAAATAAATAATTAAAACGAAATACTACTTCACCCTTAAAAAGAGCTTCACCATCTTCCTAAAAGTAGACAGCCACTCGACACCCCCTCAGAGTAAATAAATAAATAAATAAATAAACAAATCCAAATCCCTCCTAGTTAAGACAAACCCTATCACACCTCCAAAAATAGAAAATAAATGTCCTTTCTAAAAAAAATACCAAAAATGAGAAAAAGAACCCAACTCCTTCCCCCGAAAAAAAATCCCGAAAAAAACACAAACCCTTTCACACCTCAAAAAATGGAAAAAATGTCCTTCCTAAAAAAAAAAAAAATTACGAAAAATGAAAAAAAAACTCCTTCCCTTAAAGAATTCCCTAAAAAAAATAAAAAAATCAAAGCGACATTCCCTCCACCCACTGAAGAAAGTGACCTTGCCCCCCCCAAAAAAAAGAAAAAATCCTCTCAATCACGAAAATGAAAAAAAAAAAAACTAATTCACCCCGTAAGAGAGACAACCTTCTCCCCCCACAAAAGGAAAAAAAAAAAAAAAAGAAATTGAAGAAGAAACGCATTAGCTGTCCTAAAATAAAAGTATAAAAAAAAGATCCCACTATAAAAAAAAGAATCCCCTAAACACTTAAAAAATAAAGGAAAAAAAGGCCCCTCCCACACCCCTATGAAAAAAAGAGAAAAGTAAAAAAAAAAAAAAATCCCATTAAAAAAAAGAATCCCTTAGTCACCCCAAAAATAAAGAAGAAAAAAAAAAAAGAGAAGTCCTTCGCACACCCCTATATATATAAAAAAGAGAGGGAGAAAAAAATAAAAAGAGAAAAAAATAAAACTCCAGGGCGCCTCCTTCACGAAGACGATTACTGGCTTCTTCTTGGGCAGCGGGTGACGTTGCCTTGGCGACCATTGAGGGGCCAATCAGAGGCGATAGATCAGGTGCTGTGCCGCCAATACACGTACACCAATTGACTCAAGGCCCGCGAAGACCCTCAACCTGGTCCTTCCCTGATTATACGCCTTCTATCTGTCTGTCTATCTGTCTGTCTACCCATCTCTCGACTCTCGACTTCGACTCTTTCTCTTTCTGAAGAAGCGGTGGGGAGGGAAGTGAAGGAGAAGAGAGCAAGGAAGTGGAGTAGAAAACAGAGAGAGAGAGAGAGAGAGAGGAAAAGGGAGTACAAAGGAGTTCAAAGCAGACATCAACATACCTTTCGTCCTTTTTCAGATGGTTTGATATAGAGTTGATTATGACTATGATATCTGTTTTGTGAGTCTTAGGTAAAAAAAAAACGAAGTGGGATGGCTCTCTCTATTCACTTGTCCCAACAGAGAGAGAGAGAGAGAGAGAGAGAGAAGAGGAAGGGAGGGAGGAAGAACCAAAGGAAGGATTTCGGGAGGAAGAAGGAAGGGAGGAGGATTAGTGGAGTATGGAGCAATTGGAGGAGAGTGGGCTTAGGGAGGAGGAGGAAGGAGAGGAGGAGGAGGAGGAGGAGGACAGTAGAAGAGGTGGGGATGATGGAGCGAAGAGAGGAAATCGAAGGGAAAACTGAAGGATGGAAAGAAAGAATGGAGGAGAATGAACTTGGAGGAAATAAAATAAGACCGGAGGAAAGAATTGAAGAGAGGAAACAGAGAGACTGGAGAAAGGAGAGAATAAAGGAGAGAAAGACTGGAGGAAGGAACAGAAGAAAGTGATAGATGTTGGAGGAAGGAGGGAAATACTGTAGAATGCCTGAAGGAGAGAGGGATATAAGTGAGAGGAAGATCTGAGGAAGAGCAGAAAAAGGGAGAGAGAGACTGGAGGAAGGAGGTAAGCAATGATGAGAAATATTGAAGAAACGAGGGAAGCGAGTGAGAAAAAAAAAATGGAGGATGAAAATAGCTAGAAAGAAAATTATAAAGAAAAGTCAAAAGTAGGATTCATTGGAAAATTGGCATAGATAAAAGGACATACAGTAATAAGATTAAAGTATGAATGGTTAGTAGTAAAGAAGATAAGCAATAATAAAGGAACAATTGATAAAGGAAGAATTTTTATGCATTATATCCATTGTGTCTGATTTTCTATTTATTTGTCCACTACTCACATATATTGATTTCAAGTCGCAGTGTTTAATATTTACATGGATATACAGCAAACATAGCTCAGAGAATGTCACAGGAACGATATAGACATCATTCTGGCTCTGACATAGGTAGAGGATCCTTCCTCATCCCCGCTTCCAAGATAAATTAGCGAAATTTTACATGGCCATAGACAAATGCAAAATTAATCAACCGGTAACACAGAAATTATGATATTATTTTATTCCGCCACTGAACTACGCGAAACAAGCTGCAAAAGGACGAAAATCTGGTCCAGGTTAAGGTAAAAGGAGACTAATTACTTGCTCATTTCCACAACAATCCTTCCCTCATTGCCAGTCATTTCTTCCATATCAGCAGACAAGGAACCACTATAGTTACAGGACATCTTACTCTGTCCCCCTCCAGTCTCAAGCTAATCCTCCAGTCCATTGTCTTCTCCTTGACCTTTTCAATTACCCCATCCATATACACACTGGATAGACAGGACATCACTCACCTCTGTTTCACATTCACTCTCCGACAGGCGAATAAAATCGTCTGGAATTAGCTAGCTCAGAATATAAGAGCTGGTCCGATCATGAGAAGGTAGATCTTTCTCGTTCGTGACCTCTTCCTATTTTCTCTTTTCTCCCTGTTGTCTGTATGTCTCTATTCCCTCTTTCTCCCTATTCTCTTTCTTGCCGTATCTTTTTATTCCTCTTCCTTTTTCTCTCTGTTAATTTCACTGTCCCTCTCATCCTATTCCCTACTTATCTTATTCCCTCTCATTTTATTTACCCTTCTCGTTATTCTCTTTGCTTCCTCTGCCTCGTGCTTTTCCATTCGGATTTTCCTGTTTTCTTTCTCCCACATTGTCCGGTCACATTTCCTGCTGCTATCGCTCCACATTCACAAAGATTCAGATTATCAATAGAATGTTGTAAATGCTATGTGTGTGTGTGTGTGTGTGTGTGTGTGTTTTACCTAGGAAGGACAAGGAAACGGAAGTGCAGGGTCTTCCTATATCTATTCTTCGTCCTTGAAAAATAATACTTAAAACTGACGTATATAAGAAAATTCAGATAACCCGTAGTAAACATCCTGCTACATGACAAACAAAAACTGTCAAAAAAGTTCACATAGGAAAATATACAATACAAAAAAAATATATATATACATAAATTCAGAATATATACTCTCAAAAGTGTATAATCTCCAAAATACATACACTTTCAAATAACATACCCATAAATATCTCGAAAACAAAATTTGCATAAACAAAAAATTTAAACAACTCAAAATATAATAAACCACAGTATATAAATGGAATACAAACAGCCTAAAACGCAGATTATCGAAATATATAAGGAGATAAGCCAAAATACATATCGTCAGCCTCATAAAGAAACTGCCTAAGTCATTTTTCGGCAATTTCTTGGTTTTTGCCTAAATCAATTCTTCATCACGGGGCGCACCTATTGGTATACCTGCCTTTGTCAGGTATAGAGTGTAAGTGGTCTAAAATGTGCCTCAAGTCTTTACCTAAGTCACTGAAAATTAAGAATATGAGATAGGTTTTTCTCGATTTCCCGAAAAGTAGAAAAAATGACTTAGGCAGGTACTTTATGAGGGTGACGATATATGAACAATGAAAAAAGGTATCTCATATAAGAGTGTTGAAATCGAGGCAAAATTATATTACCTTACATGCAGAAAATACTTGGGCAGATGTTGTATATACAGCTTAGATTAAATATACAGGAAAATATAATTCAAAAAAATAATGATATACATACGGTATACACATTGAAAAATATATATTGTTAGTCCTGGGCTAAGCATATCGCATCAGGGAAGAAAAATGACCAGATTTACGTGCTCAGTTTAGTCTAAAATATTGTTTGTGATGTTTAAAAAGGTTGCATAGTGTACATACTCGCCAAAACTACATAAAATCATCGAAAAAAATAGATAGATAAACAGATACTAAACCTGAGCCAAAGCGTATCAGGTTTCTCTCTCTCTCTCTCTCTCTCTCTCTCTCTCTCTCACACACACACACACACACACACACACACACACACACACACACACACACACACACACACACACACACACACACACACACACACACACACACACACACACACACACACACACACACACACACACACACACAAAAGATGACATATACCCAGCTTAATCGAAATATCCAACCAACTATCATATAAGAAACGGTAATATATGAAAGCCAAAAAACACACATTATACATCGACCCCCAAAATATACAGTATACACTAAAACCGAGGCAAAGTTTATCAGGTCATACACACACAAAAACCCTGACCAGATGTTGTATACTCAGCTTAGTCTAAACCAATTCACTGTAATGCTAAACTCTCAAAGAACATGGGATTACAGAATCACCTGAATGAGAGGATTATTCGGAGGGGGAAGGGGGAGAGGGAGAGCGTTGGGGAGAGGGAGGAGGAGGGAGAAGGAGGGAGGGGGAGAGCGTGAGGGAGAGGAAGTGAGACCGAGGTAAGAGAGGTGGGGAAAGAGAGGGAGGGGGATGTGGGGGAGGGTTAGTGAGGGAGGGGGGAAAAGAGAGGTGGAGAGAGGGAGGGGATGAGGTGGGAGAGAGGGAGTGTGAGGGAAAGGTAGTGAGAGGGAGAATGAGATGTGGGGAGAGAGAAGCGAGGGTTGGGGGATATGAGGGGAAAGAAAGTGAGGTAGAGGTTGGAAAAGAGGAGGAAGGGGGGGGGGGAGTGAAAGATGATGGAAAGGTTGAGAGGCGACAAGTAACAGAGAAAGTGGAAGGAGAGAAAGATGAGGAACGAAGAAGGAAAGAGGGGAAGAGAGAAGAGAGGGATGAGGAAGAGAGGATACGAGAAGGGAGAGGGAAAGAGGAGAGAAAGGAAGAGAAAAAAAGGATGATCAGAGGGGATAACAGAGGAGTGATGAAAGAGGGGAAGAGGAAGGAAGGGGAAAGAGGGATGGAGAGGAAAGAAGGGGAGAGGAATGAGGAAGGAGGGAGAGAAGAGGTAAAGGGGAAAAGGAGAAGGCAAGAGAGGAAGAGGTGGGATATGAGAAGAGAGGAGGGAAAGAGAGAGGAGAGAGGGGAAAGAGGGGTAGAATGATAGACAGCTGAGGAGAGGAGGGAAATTAAAAGGAGAAGGGAGGAGGGGAAATGGGAAAGCTGTTTTTTTTTATATATATTAATCTGAAGCCGTGAAAAAAAATAGTTAAAAGATGAATTGCAAAATAGATAAGTGTTTGTTGGTAGTCTCTCTCTCTCTCTCTTTCTCTCTCTCTGGTATGTGGGATTTAGTTCTAGGGGTATCGGATACTGAGTTGAGTATATCGTGTGCCAGTACTTGGTTTGGTATATCGGCTACTGAGTTTTGAGTTCGGTGGTATCTATATCGTCACATAATTTAGTATATCGGGTACTGAGTTCGGTATACCTGGTAGAGTTCGGCATATTGAGTGCGTGTTCGGTATATCGGGTGCTGAGTTTGGTTATATCCGGTACTGAGATCGGTACATCAGATACTGGGATCGGTATATCGAGTACCTAATTTGATACATAGGGTACTGAGTTCGGTATATCGGGTACTTAGTTCGGGATATCCAGCACTGGTTCGGTATATCGGGTACTGAGATCAGTTTAGGGGAGGCTTTTCGAGCTGGATGCACACTTAATCAAAGAAAAATCGTCTCGTAGCAGCAACAGTAAGAAAAAAAAAACATGTAATTGGATTTAAGGAGTTAACCACCTCTCTTCGGTGATATATAGCTTTATTTTTTATTTATCTTTCCCTTTTTTCACTTTTTTTTTAACCTTCAATTGATTTTATCCAGCTTAAGGGTGACTTTTCAAACTGAAGGGGTTAGGTATAGCCTTAATGAACCCCAGATATCTTTTTAAAATTAAATTAAGTCGTCTGGAGAAAAGAAAAAAATAATAATGACAAAAACGGCTTTATATATACGAGTGCCGGTTAGTCCATGAGCGAAACTTGGGAGAAAGAAAACATATCTCAAAAACAAAACTAGGATGAAATATTGAAAACAAACTGCAAAAGGGGAATGAAAAAAAAAACAAAAAAAGGAAATTCAATAAACGAAGCCTTAAAAACAGAACCGTAAAATAAAGAAATCTGCACGACCAATTAAAACCCAGGACCAGATAGATGTAAAATTGTTATAGATGTGTGTGTGTGTGTGTGTGTGTGTGTGTGTGTGTGTGTGTGTGTGTGTGTGTGTGTGTGTGTGTGTGTGTGGAAAAAAATATTTGAGTTTTCCCTGGCATAAAAAATTTCAGCTGTTTCTGTCATGATCCCTGCTCTTTTATATCTTGCTCTTTTTCCATGTTTATTTTTTCTGCATTTCTCTCACTCTCTTATTTTACGTTTTGTTTGTCTGTCTTTCTTCCTGTCTGTGTGTCTGTGTGTCTGTCTGTCTGTCTGTCTGTCTCTCTCTCTCTCTCTCTCTCTCTCACACACACACACACACACACACACACACACACACACACACACACACATACTCATTCTCTACTGCACACAGTCACTGAATTACTGACGTACACAGTTTTTCATTTATTATTATTTTTACAGATTTACACCCACACACACAGTACACTGATTCTCTCTCTCTCTCTCTCTCTCTCTCTCTCTCTCTCTTACAGTCATTCATTCACTCATACACACAGTTTACTTAGTCATTCTTATGCACAGTCACTCTCTTTCTTTTTCTCACTCAGTCATGCACTCATTGTCTCATCTCACAGTCATTCTTTCTCTTTCACGCAGTCACGCACTCACACTCGCTTTTTCACACTCACTCTTTCTCTTTCACACACTCACACACTTATTCTCTCATATTTACACTCATTTCCTCTCTCTCAAACTCACATACCTACTCATTCCCTATCACACACAATGTTTACACAGTTACTTCCGCTCATACACGTGCACGGTCTCTCTCTCTCTCTCTCTCTCTCTCTCTCTCTCTCTGTAATATCCAAATTGACGTTTCCAATTTTCAGTTCCCTCCACAAACCAGTAATATTCATGGGCCTGACCTGTACAATTTTCCTGCCTGGCTTTTCTCTGATACGGACCGGGTGTACTGGTATTGTGCTGGTATTGTGGTGTTCTGTGCTGGTGTTGTGGTGCTGGTATGGCCATATATTGTAGGCGATGTTGTGGTGTAATGGGGTGTATGGTGTGTGGTAGTGTGGTGTGGTGGTGTGGGGGTGTGGCGTAGTGTGATTAGTAAAGATTGTGGTGTGGTGTGGTGTTGCTTGGTTATCAAATGGTGTGGCGTGGTGTGGTATGGTGTGGTGGTGGTAAACATTTGATATGGTATTGCACTGCTGTTGTACTAAAGATGTAATGGCATTCTTCATCTTTACTTTTCTATATGCTTAATATCTTATTTTCATTTATTTTCCTTAATTATTTTATTATTTAGTCACTTATCCTCTTTATCAAACCTGTTTCTGTACTTGCATTTTCTTTTTCCTCTTCTCTTTTTGGTAATAATTCTCTTTCATTAGATTCTACCCTTTCCATCTCTCTCTCTCTCTCTCTCTCTCTCTCTCTCTCTCTCTCTCTCACTCCACAGTGTTAATTTCCCCAATTCTCACCAAATATCACTCTCTTCTCCTCTCCATTTTTCTTCCTCTCCTCTCCTCCTCTCCATTTTTCTTCCTCTCCTCTCCTCCTCTCCATTTTTCTTCCTTTCTTCTCCTCCTCCTCTCCGCTTCTCTTCCTCTCCTCTTCTCCTCCTTCTTCACTTCTCTTCATCTCCTCTCCTCCTCCTCTTCCTCTCCTCTTCTCTCCTCTCCTCTCCTCTTCCTCCCAGTTAAGCAAACCTCCCTTTACCAATTGTGGACACAAGGCAATCAATAAAAAGGGGAAGGAGGAAGTAGATTAGCAGTAAAGGAAAAAGAGGAGGAAGAGGAAGAGGAGGAAGAGGAAGAGGAGGAGGAGGAGGAGGAGGAGGAGGAGAGGGAAGTAATGTAGACGTGAGAAGCAATTAGTGATGAAAGTGGGAAGAAGGGAAATGAGGAAGATGAATAGGTAAGAAAGCAAGAAGGATGAGTATGCACAGAGAGAGAGAGAGAGAGAGAGAGAGAGAGAGAGAGAGAGAGAGAGAGAGAGAGAGAGAGAGAGAGAGAGGGAGGGAGAACCTTAAAGTATACAGAAGAAACTAAAAAATAAAAGGAAGAAAAAGGAAAGTAAGATTAAAGGATAGACCAGGAATTTAAGGGCCAAAAAGGACTGGAAGAAAGTTTGGAAGTTTTGGGGAAAATATAGAAACAAACTATTAGAAAGTATATTAGAGAGCTTAGATGGACGGAAAATGTGTGTGTGTGTGTGTGTGTGTGTGTGTGTGTGAGAGAGAGAGAGAGAGAGAGAGAGAGAGAGAGAGAGAGTCTATAAAAAAGGAAAATGAAAGTGAAGCAAGGTGTGGCGAAGGGAGATAGGGGTGATGGAGTGTGCGTGAGGCAGGGTTAGGCAGGGTAAGGCAGGGGGAACTGAGGTAGGCAGGACGTGGCAGTGAGGCAGGATGAGGCAGGATATACATTCATGAGGCAGGAACTGAGACAGCCGTGATGAGGAGTGGCTAGGCAGCGTAAGGCAGGATTAGGCAGGGTTAGGAAGGGTGAGACAGGGTTAGGAAGGGTGAGGCAAGGTTAGGAAGGGTAGAATGGGTGAGGCAGGGTAAGGCAGAGTGAAATGGGCGAGGCAGGGTAAGGCAGGGTGGAATAGTTGAGGCAGGGTAAGGCAGAGTGAAATGGGTGAGGCAGGGTAAGGCAAGGGGGTTGTGAACGAGAATTAAACAAAACTTAAGGCAGGGTGAAATGAGTGGGGCAGGGTGAGGCAAAGTAAGTGTAAAGGAGAGTTAGGCAGGCACTGAGGCAGGGCGAAGTTGGATTTGCGTGTGAGGCAGGAACCGGAACACGAAGGGTGAGTTAGGGTGAGGAAGGGTGGGGCAGGATGGGGTAGCAGTGAATCAGAGTGAGGCATGGTGAGGCAGGGTGCGGGAGAATAAGAAAAACAGGTGAGGTAGAGTGAGGCATAATAGGAAAAATAAGAGTGAGGGCAGGGTCAGGCAGCTTCAGGCAGGGTAAGAAAAACAGAGGTGAGGCAGGTAGAGTAAGAAAAGCAGAGGTGAGGCAGGGTGAGGCAGGGTTAGGCAGAGCAAAAAAACAGTGGTGAGGCAGGGTAAGACAGGAAAGCTCATAAGCGTGGTGCTCCCCCAACCAAACATTGACGGGAGTGAGGCAAAGTGAGGCAGGAAATGAGAGGAAATAGTGAGGTATATTACGGCAGGAAGAGTGAGACACGAGCGTACAGTACTGTGAGGTAGGCAGGGTGAGGCAGGAGGAGTGAGGGAGGATAAGTAAGGCAGAAAAATTGATGCAAGATGAGTAAGTCAGGGTGAGTTAGGGAGAATGAGGCAGACTGAATGAGTGAGGTAGGAGGAATGAGGCAGGAGAAGGAAGGCAGGATGAGGCAGACAGGATCAGTGAGGCAGGATGAGACAGGCAGAGTGTGGCAGAGAGAAAAGTAAGGTGAAGAAGGTAAGGTGAGACAAGAAATGTGACGAAGGATAAATATGGCAGGTGAGTCAGGATCGTGAGGTAGGTAGAGGCAGTGTGAGGAAAGATGAGGTAATATGAGGAAAGGAAATTCTGGGTAAAGCAGGTAATGTGAGGAAGTGTGAGATATAGAGAGGTGTGTAGTGTGAGGAGGTGTAGTGTGAGAGAGTGAGGCAGGGAGGAAGGGGGAGGAGGTGTTGGGCAGTGTAAGTGTGACTGAAGGGTAGTGTGAGGCAGTATGAGACAGAAGATACAGAGACGCAGGGTGTGAGGCAAGATGAGAAAGGAGCTATGAATCAGGATGAGACAGAGAGAGACAGGATGAGGAAGGAGGGGGCAGACTGAGGATGAGCAAGTAAGGACACGTTAGAATAAGGCAGGGTGAAGTATGTGAGTCAAGGCGAGGCAGTACGAGACAGTATGAGGCAGAGTGAGGCAGGATGAGGCAGGGCAGGGCGAGGCAGGCTCATAAGCGACGCTCCCCCTCCCTCCCCCCCAGCCAAACATTGACCTAGCGGCCCGGCAACAATTACCCCTCTGTGTCAACCCTCGCACACCACACAATTACCCGGGATTAAAACTGACCCCTTCCCTCACCCCTTAGCCCTTAGATAAAACCTTTAGCCCTTAGATTTTCCCCTTAGCCCTTAGAGCACCCATTAGCCCTTAGATCGCCCATTACACTCTTAAATCCTCGTCTTAAACACACCCCCTACATACTTTGTCTAAACACCCGCAATCTACATAGTTACTTATGATTAAAATTGACACCTCCCCTCACCCCTTATCCCTTAGATTTTATTTCTTAGCCCTTAGATCATCCCTTAGCCCCTAGATCACCCCTTAGACCCTTAGATAGTCCTTTCACTCTACCCCTTACCCTCTGTGTCAACCCACGTTCAACACACAGCCCTCCCTTCATCCCTTACCCCTTAGATTTTTTCCTAACTCACCCCCTATCTAACTCAACCTCACCCTCAACGCACCCTACTTCACCCCTAAAACTCCTTACCTCACACTCAACCCCACCCTTAAAACACCTAACCTCACCCTTAGCCTTACCCTCGAAGCCCCCTAGCTCGCCCTTACCTACACCCTAGCTCACCTGTGGCCTCCTCACCCTCAAGCCCCTTATTTACGAGCAGTTAGTCTCCCCTTATCAATTATAAAACATTGCATTAACACTCACCCCTCCATTATCTCATCTTCAATCTATCTCCCCTACTATCAATCCCTCCCCTTATAACATTCCATCCCCATAAATCGTTCCTTCCTCTTATGTTCTTCCCCCTAATATCTTTCCTGTTGTTTCATATTTGCCTCCTGTTATATATATATATTCTCATTACATCTTTTCCTTCCTAAAATACTTTCATCTTCTCTGTATCTCCCCTTATATCTTGTCTCTATTCTTCCTCATATTTTTCTTTCTGCAATGTCTTCCTTTCTGCTTATATTTTCTACTTCGGTTTTCCCCTGATTATTTATGTCTTCCTATTATATATTTCCTTGTCTTCATATTCCTCTACTTTATATCTTTCTTTCTCCTATAACTTGACTTCTGGTATGTATTTTCCGCTGTTCTATTTTTTCTTTTTTTATATATTCCTTCCAGCATATTTTTCCTATATTATATCTTAGCTTTCCTTTATCTCTCCCCCTCCCTTGTATTTCTCCCTCTTTTATATCTCTTCCTTTGTCTCTCCTCTTCATTCATTCTTCCTCCATTCTTTCTCTGTCTCCCTCACTCCATCTTCTGTTCATCCTTTTCATTCTTTCTCCTCCTCTCTCACCTCCCCCTATGTCCCATTTTTCTTCTATTATTTCTCTTAAATTCTTTCTTTCTTCTTCCTTCTGCATTTCTTATTATTTTCCCATCTTCTTTATTTTCTCTGTCTCCTTTGCCTTTCTCCCTATTCTACCTTCTTCTTTTCCTCTTCCTTCTCTCCTTTATATTTCTCCTTCTCCTCTCTCCCTCCTCCTCCTTTCCTCTCACCTTCATCTCTCTTCTCATTCCTCCTCCTTCACCTTTCTTTTCCCCACATTTTCTCTCCATAATTCTTTATGTTCTTCCTGTTTGTTTCCCATTTTATCACTCATTTTCCTACTCCTTTTTCTCTCCCCTCTTTTCTCCTTCCCTCCCTCCGTCTCGATCGTTCCCTTTTCCTCCCTTCCCTACATTTTATTTCCTACCATTCTTCTTCCTTTCTTCCTCATTTTCCCTCCCTCCTTTATCCTATTTCCTGGTCTTCCATGTCTTTCGTCCTTCCATCCTCTTACCTCCGTTTACCTTCCAACTCATCTTTTTCCCTCTTTCTTTTCTACCTTCATCCCTCCTACTTTCTTACTGTTCTTTCCCCTTCTTCTCTCCCTTCCCCCCTCCTCTCTTTTTCATCTTGCTTCATGTAGCTCTGGAACAATTTTTTTTCTTTTTTCAGCTCTAAGTTTTTTTTTTCTCTCTCTCTCTCCCATGCCATCAATCACGTCATTCTAAAACTCAGCAGCTCTGGAACATTTTCTTTTTTTCATTTTCAGCTCTGAAACAGTCTCTCTCTCTCTCTTTCCCTCTCTCTCTCTCTCTCTCTCTCTCTCTCTCTCTCTCTCTCTCTCTCTCTCTCTCTCTCTCTTTCATTTGCCATCAATTACGTCTTTCAAAAACACCGTCCAAGCATCTCGAAATGCAAGGATTTTGAATTTGGCTAATCAGTTTTTTTCTTTGTTTTTTTTTCTGTTTTTTTTTGTTTTTTTGTTTTGTTTATTACTTTGTTTGAGTGTTTGCCCATAGTTTCTTCTTGTTTCATTCATCATTTATTCATTTACCATCCAACCTCAGTTTGCCTCATATAAACAAGAGCGTTGGGCCTGGGGCTAGCCAACTCATTTCAGATAGGCAAGGATGACCAGCCTCACTCTACCCCGAATGGCATTACATGAACAAGAAGCCACGAAATACCCCTCAGATTAAAACCCTCATAGCCCCTTTGAAGCGCCTTGACCCACTAGACCAACAGGCGTACTTCATGTTGCATTAAAAAAATTCCATTCTCCTCCCTTCCTTTCCTGCCCATTCACCCTTTTTCTCTCCCTCCCAGTCTCTCCCATCCTCCTCCTCCATCTCTTCCTATTCGTTCCTCGACTCCCCCTCCCACCCACCCACCCTGCATACACTGACGCATTACAAATATTACATGGACATTCTATCAAAAATATTATGCCATCCTTTCACTCATTCTGAAAATAGGAACCTGCCCAGTGCTGACCTCCCCCCCCCATCTCTCTCTCTCTCTCTCCCTCTCTCTCTCTCTCTCTCTCTTTGCCGCATCAATAGTGCAAACGCAAAACATGGCATTTCACGTCCTGCATGTTGAAGGGGAATTAAATATCTGTGAATGACAGTCCGTATAGGCTGGGTGTGTTTATTATGTGAGAGAGAGAGAGAGAGAGAGAGAGAGAGAGAGAGAGAGAGAGAGAGAGAGAGAGAGAGATCAGGGGTGGGTGATAAATGGAAAACTCTTGGTGGATGAGCCACAGAACTTGAGGGAAATTACACAAAATAACAAGTGTAAAAGGAATACAAAGGTCTGCGCAGGGAAGATACAAATCCTAAAAGAAGTTTCTTAGGAAGTAATGGAACCGCTGGCATCATACACGAATGGTGGACTGAAATGCAAGGGTCGTCTGCATAAAACAAAAACAAAAAAAGATAATGACGGATGAAATGTAGTGGTTCTTAAGAAAATACAAAGGACAGTAGCAAGAAATACAAAGGAAATACAAAGGCTGGTGGAGAGAAATACAGAGGAAAAATACAAAGGTCCGTGGAAATACAGAGGATGGTTGGAAGAAGTACAAAGGTTGGTAGGAAGAAATACAAAGGTTGCTAGGAAGGCAGCCTTTGATTCCACCTTTTTTAGAACTGCCGTGCGTGGTAAGTGCTTCCCTGCCATCACACACACACACACACACACACACACACACACACACACACACACACACACACACACACACACACACACACACACACACACACACACACACACACACACACACACACACACACACACACACACACACACACACACACACACACACACACACACACACACACACACACACACACACACACACACACACACACACACACACACACACACACACACACACACACACACACACACACACACACACACACACACACACACACACACACACACACACACACACACACACACACACACACACACACACACACACACACACACACACACACACACACACACACACACACACACACACACACACACACACACACACACACACACACACACACACACACACACACACACACACACACACACACACACACACACACACACACACACACACACACACACACACACACACACACACACACACACACACACACACACACACACACACACACACACACACACACACACACACACACACACACACACACACACACACACACACACACACACACACACACACACACACACACACACACACACACACACACACACACACACACACACACACACACACACACACACACACACACACACACACACACACACACACACACACACACACACACACACACACACACACACACACACACACACACACACGAAAGCTGTACGTGGGACTAATTAGACCCCTGTTTTGCATCTCGTCAACAGCTGTGCAACATTAAAGAAAACACGGAGGCGGTTTGTCAAGAGAAACAATGCGATTCTTACCCAAACAGGTCTGTCTTTCTGTTGTTTGCTGCCAGGTTTAGGTATCTCATTCAAGGTGGCAGTGATAAAAAAACAACTCAGTCTTATTCACCAGGACTCTTAACAGATTCACCTCTGCTGTCATACATATACATCTGAACCTTACCTTGAATCAACAGTAAATCATTCTATTCCACTCCACGATATACATTACACTCTCCAGCCTTATCTTGGGCAGACTGCTCTCTTTCTCTCTATTAAACTCGATCCTCATGCGTAACCCACTGAGTCCCGGGCTTGCTACGGATGGGTTGTTGCTGGAAGGGTATTTAGCGTACCGCCTTCCGCCTACAGGCTCATAGTTCCAAACCCCGGGAATCCCCCATTGATTAGCTTATGAAAATGTCTAGTTGTGTCTCTCCTACTGGACCTGGGTTCTCAATGGGATACACTTATCTTTATCCTGGCCCAGCATCCATCCTAAAATCAGTTCAGCATATACTCCTCAATCTCATCCTTGTTCAGCTGTCGGCCTTCACTCTGTCCTACTCCATCCTCAAGCATATCATCGTCACCTTTACACGAACTTAACCATAACCTTCCAGCAGCCTTCATCCTCACGCATATGTATTCTTCTATTCTTCAGCCTCATTCTTACCTAACTGCAATTTCTTACTCCATCCCACACCTTCCTCCTGCATTTTCTCTTCATCCTTACTCAGACTCGATTGTACTCTCCTCTTCCATTCCATTCAGCTTTCCTGTATATACATTCCAACCTCATTCTGACACAACTGCAGTCCTTCAAGCCATCTCACTCATCTCTTCTGCACGTACTCCTTCACGTCATCAAACGCTACAAACGTTAAATGATACTAAGCTTGATGGTGATGGTGATGATGATGATGATGATAATGATGACAACAACTCATTCTATCCTCATTATCAGCCTAAAAGTACATAACCTGAAGTGAAAATAAGAAATGACTACAGGAGCAACAAACAAGATAAGACTGAATGGGCAGACTGGGGCACACACCAGTACGCTCTGTGGATAATGATGAGTAGGGAGTGAGGGAGTGGGAGTGAGGTGGGGAGAGAGGGGGAGAGGAGGGAAGGGAACGGAGAGAGAATGGAAGACTAGACAAAGGGGGGGGGGTGAATGGGAGTCAAGAAAAGAGGTGAAGAAGGAGGGAATGGGAGAGGGAAGGAAGAAATGGGAATTGGAGGGGGGAAGGGGAGAGAGGGGAAGGGAGATAACACGCTTGGGAAAGGGAGGGAGAGAATAGAAGAGGGAGAGAAGGGCAGGAAGGAGGTAAAAGGAGAGATGGGGAGGGGGTTAGGAGAAAGGAGAAATGAGAGGGAGGAAAGAGAAGGAAGACAACGCACTGTGCAAGGAAAAGGGAGGGTGAAAGGGAGAGAAGGGCGAGGAGGGAGGGTAGAGGCGGAAGAGAAGAAATTGAATAAAAAAGGGATGGAGAGAGACAAAGTGGGAGGAATATAGGGAGGGGAACAGGAGAAAGCGATAGTCAGGGGAAGAGAGCGAGAAAGGGAGAGGAAGGGGAGAGAAAATAAGAAGGGAAGGTGGGGAGAGAGAGTGAGTGAAAGTCAGGGGAAGAGAGAAAAAGAGATGGGAAGGGAAGAGAAAGTAATAAGGGAAAGAGGGGGCGCGGAGAGAGAGAGTGCGAGTCAGGGAGAGAGGAAGGAAGAGGAGAGTAGGGGATGGCATCAGGGAGAGAGAGGATTAGGAAGAGGGGGAAGGAAGAAAGAAACTCGCAATGTAAACCCCACTATACTCCCTATCTCTTTCTTGCCACCTAATACAACCCCACCTCTCTCCCATACCAACCTCCTCTCCTCCCCCCAGCTCTCCACCATCCCCCCACCTCCCCTGCCCAACTCTACCCTATAAATACCTACCTCCTCTTTCTTTCCACTGCATCCCCTTCATATATCATTCCCCGTCCCTTCCCCTACCTATTCCCTCTGGCTACCTCCCCTGCACAAAAGTAGCCTACCCAACCCTGCCCTACCCTCTATATATCTTCCACTCCCTTCCTTTTAGATAGCCCCCGAACGTCCCTTTCCCCTCCACGTCCCTCTTAACCTTCCTCCTCCCCTCCCCTTCCCTGCCCGCACCCCCCCCTCTTCTTTTCTCCCTTCCCCCACCAGCAGACCCCCCCAAACCCCTCCAAAATAGCCCCATTCCCCCATTAGTTGCCCTAACAGTTACCCTTCTGGTTTCTCCTTTTCACTAGCTCTTTTTCTCCTCATCAGTTCCACTCTCCTCTCCCTTCCCCACACAGACCCTCCTAATCCACTCCCTCCCTCCTGTCCATCTCCCTTATCATATCTCCCTGTAACCCGTATGCTCCCCTTCCCTCCCCCTGGCATAATCACCCTATCCTCTCTCCACTGCCAACTCCCCTCCCTCACCACAGCCCCCATTCCCTCCTCCATAGAATACTCCCTAACCCTCTCCCCCTCCAAAATCAAAGTCCCCTCCCCTCCCCCTGTACAGAACTCTACCCATGTAATCCCTCTCCCACACTATCCCCCCACCCTCCCTAGCCCCCTCCCCAAAGCACCCTTCCCACTGTAGCTTCCCTCCCCATTAGCTCCCCTCCCCACTAGCTCCCATCCCTGATAGCTCCACCCCCCCCCCCGTCAGAATAACTAGCGGGGTGCTTGGCGATAATACGAGGGCGAGGCTGGGCCATTACACGTAACAATAGTACTAACGACGCCTGCATTGCTCTCACCCCCCTCACTCCCCCTCACCCTAACACCCCAACACCCCTCATTCCCCTCACCCCTACACCCCAACACCCCTCACTCCCCTCACCCCTACACCCCTCACTCCCCTCATCCCTACACCCTAACACCCCTCACTTTCCCCACCCCTACATCTCAGCACCCCTCACTTTCCTCATCTATTCCCCTCTCTTCTTTTTTTTTTTTCCTCATCCCCTCACTTCCTTCCTCTGTCCCTCTTTCTCTTTCTCATCAGTCACAACTCTTTTCCCTTCCTTGTTCCCTCTCTCTCTCTCCCTTGTCTCTCATCCCTTACTTCCCTCCCCAAGCCCCTCTCTCTCCTCTCATGCCCCATTTCCCATCCCTAATCCCCTTCTCTATTCCTCCTCATTCCTCAACTTCCCTCCCTCATCCCCTTTCTCTCTTCTGATGCATCCCTCACTTCCATCCCTAATCCCCCCTCTCTCTATCCCCCATCCATCCCTTCCCTCCCCTTTCCCCTCTCCCATTCTCACTCTGTTCTCCCCATACAATATCCTTCATCCCTCCTTTTCATTTCCTATGACTAGATTCCATTACCTCTTTCCCCTCCTCTTTACCCCTCTCCCTTCCACTCTGTTCTCCCCCTCCTTCTCTTTCCTCCATTATACCTCTATTCCTCTTTCTCTCCCCCTCCCTATCCTGTCCCCTCTCCTTTTTTCTCCCCTCTATACTTCCTCCTTTCATCTCTCTCGTACTCCCCTCACTCTTTACTATCCCCTCTCTCCCCTCCTCTTTCCCTTTCTTTCCCCTTCCTTGCTTCCATTCCCTCTCTTCCCTTCACCATCTCTTCCCTCAACCCTTCCTTTATCTCCCTCCCCCTTTCATTCTGCTTCTCTCTTCATCCTTTCCCATTCCTCAGCTTTACTCTCAGCCTCCTCCTCCTCCCCTTCTCTCTCATTCCCTCATTCTTCCAGTCAGTGTTTCCTGTCACCCATCGCCTCATTCTCCCCCTGCTCTCCCCTCTTCCTCATCTTTTTCCTGTTTCCTTCCCCCGCCCTCTCTCTCTTTCTCTCTCTTCATCACACCAACCCTCCCTCATCCCACCTCACTCCCATCCCCTTCCTCACGCATCTCTTTTCCAGCCTCTCTCTCTCCCTGCCTGGCCCCCTTCCCCATCATTACCCCCTCCCTTCCCCCCCCCAACCAGAGATCAAATGAGCTTCTAAATCACAGGTATTAAAGACAATGGTTCTAACGTAAAGCACATAGCTGGCATTTGTCTTTCTGCTCTGCCGGTGATCGAGGCGAGAGAGAGAGAGAGAGAGAGAGAGAGAGAGAGAGAGAGAGAGAGAGAGAGAGAGAGAGAGAGAGAGAGAGAGAGGGAGAGGGAGAGAGAGAGAGAGAGAAAGAACAAACATGGTGGAATGCATTAAAAAAACACAAAAAGTAAATAGACATCTTTAAAATGAATGAGAGAGAGAGAGAGAGAGAGAGAGAGAGAGAGAGAGAGAGAGAGAGAGAGTAAACTGCATAATCAAGTTACGGGGTTCTGTTGCTCAAAAAATAACAGTAGTGAAATGGACATGTTAGGCTATATTTGCTCTTTCTATCCGCTTCTTCTATCCTACAATCACCTTATCTTCACTACATCACCTAATCTCACCTATCTTTAATTTAGTTTAGTCTTACCTTACCCAATAAAGCCTAATCTAACCTATCCTTGCTTTAATCTTACTTATCTCAACTCCATCAAAGCCTAACTCTACGTAATCCAATACGCTGCACTATTCTAAGTTACCCTGTGTCATCTGTAGCAAAACCTGACCCTATCTAGCCAAATCTGACCTATCCTAGCACACACACACACACACACACACACACACACACACACACACACACACACACACACACACACACACACACACACACACACACATCAAACACAATATACCACACAAACACACATCGCAGGGACAAAACAAACAGACCACACAAGACACACACACACACACACACACACACACACACACACACACACACACAGACACACACACAGACACACACACACACAGACCCGTAATCCTCGCTAAGTCTAATTTTCCCCTCAGATTTACTAATAGGTGAACAGAGACATGGTGGGGAACAAACTGAGTCCACCAGTCTGGCCGGCCCTAGAATTGATCTCGGGTCTTTCTAGTTGCAAGTCGAATGAGCTAACCAATGCACCAACCTCCCTCCCCCAGAAGGTTAGGATTTAGTTTCGTTTTCTTCGTTGTTTTATTTAAGGGGAAACTGAAACAAGGCTAATGTAACTGGAAATTAAAGTACACGTATTGGAGAGTCCCAAATGATCACTTTTACTACTACAATTCGCTCACCTTTACTTAGCGAAGATTTGCGCCATTTTGAAGGCATTTCCCGTAGATCTATGGCACAATAATACACTATAACAGGTCTACGTACTTTTCTAAACACTTCTTCGTGACTAGAGTTCTTTTCCCTTAATTTGGTGGAGGTTTTTTGCAATTCTGTAGCTTATTTTACCGTAGTTTATTGGCGGGAAAAGACAATGTTAAGACTCTATATCCTTTCCACAGCATCCCTTCGTGACTAGAGTTCGCTTGCCTTTACCTTTTTTTATGGTCTTTTTGTAGCTTATTTTATCATAGCTCTTTGGTAGAATAAAACAATGATACAGCTCTACATAGAATTCATAGCGCTTCTTCGTGACTAGCTCTATGATCTCTTGTTGTCAGTTTTAGGCCAAGTTAGAGTGAGAAGACTGTAGCAACATATACCACTGTTCAATGTTTAAATGAAAAGATAGCTATTTTGGATCAGATTCAAGTGAAAGGAGTGTATTTTATTTCTTTATTTCCAGATTTCACCAAGCCCTTTGAAAAAAAAAAAAAATTGATTATAACGATGCTGGCGATGGTAACACTGATGATTTAAAGTATAGAAAGAAGTTATAGATAATTTGATAGGAGTAAAATATAATGTGACTTGAATTATTGCTTTGTTATTATAGTGTGGTTAGAAAAATTGCTTAGTATGTATTTTAGGGATTTAGAGTTGTTTTTTTAGTATTTTTTTAGGTGTATAGTAAAGGTGAGTAACTTGGAGGATTTGTGGCGATTTGAAGACTGGGATTAGGCATTCAGCAATAGATAGATAGATTGATTGATTGATAGGTAGGTGAATAGTTGGATAAATAGATAGAAAGGCAAATAGACACGGCAGCTAGATATATGGAAAGATTGAGAGAGAGAGAGGGAGATAGATACAATGATAGATGGATCGGCAGATAGCTACACATATAAACAAAAAAGGTAAACAGAGAGATACACAGAAAGATAGATAATTGAAATACTTTGCATCGTGTGTGTGTGTGTGTGTGTGTGTGTGTGTGTGTGTGTGTGTGTAAGTATGCCATGTACACCTGGGCAGTCGGGCAGGTGAGTAATTATGCCCCTTCAACCTGTCTGACAGTTTTCCGCGTAGTGTTTAAACTCGGAGGGGGGGGGGAACTTCCTCCGTCTGTCTGAGTAGTTAAGATAAATGTTATATAATCTTCCGGGTGAACAAAGGTAGTTATGTAATGCTTCACTACATCATTCTCCTTCCTGCTATCGTGCTCCTCATACTGCAAGTCTCCCTCATACTTCCTCATGCTGTTTGGGGAGCTGAGGTTAATGTTGATGAATATCCTGGGTGAAGAGAGGTTATATATTGATTCACTACATCCTCTTCCCTCATACTATCATACTTCTCCTCATGCTATCATACTTTTCCTCATACTACCTTGATCTCCCTCATACTAATATACTTGTCCTCATACTACGACATTCCTCCCCATACTACACTGTTCTCCCTTATATTCATACTTTTCCTCATACTACAACCCTATCCCTCATACTATCTCATTTTCCCATACCGCCTTATTGTCCCTCATACTACCTTGCTGCGTAAATAATTAAGGTAAAAGCTGAATTTCTAGGATGAACACAGCTAGTTAAAATTTTACTGTCACACTGAATCTTTCTCCGTCATACTACGTTAGCTAACTGAAATACAGGATGTTAGAATTTTATCTGTGGAAAGGGGAGGTGTGGTAGTGTGAGGTGTGGTAGTGTGAGGTTTGGTAAAGGTGTGGTAGTGTGAGGTGTGGTAGTGTGAAGTTTGGTGAAGATGTGGTAGTGTGAGGTGTGACTGAGGCGTGGGAGTGTGAGGTGTGATAGTGTGAGGTGTGACTGAACTGTGGTAGTGTGAGGCGTGACTGAGGGTTGATAGTGTGAGTTGTGGTAGTGGGAGGTGTGACTGAGGTGTGGGAGTGTGAGGTGTGATAGTGTGAGGTGTGACTGAGGTGCTAGGTGTACAAGAAAGCAATCAACAACAGACCTAGTGATTCTTTGGAGGACCCTTAAAAGGCTTTCTGTATCCACCTACCCTAATTATCTCCCTTCAGAACGAGGTCGCCTTTAAAAAAAAAAAAAATCCTGATGGCAGCAATATACAGAATGCATCACCATACTGAGAGGCTTAACTGAGAGTGCATTTTACCCATTCAATAAAAGTCGTTTGCCCTGAGATGTATAAAATTCTTTGGTGCTCGCAAGAAATACAAAAAAAAAAAAAAACACGCTCAGTTTATATGGTTCTGAAATTATAATGCTTCTGAAGCCTGGTCACTTAATTTTTAGGGTTTATGAGTCGCCATTGCAGTCTGTGGATGAGAGAGACAGGTAAACAGACTGACAGAAAGGAGGACATAGGGAGGGACTGACAGAGGGGACACAAGGCTTGTACAAATAAATCAGTCTGTAGTCATATAATATACACAACTTCTTTTTCGTGGAGACTGAAATGTAAATACAGACAAATGGACATACCTTGGAAGTAGTTAAATAAACGCGCATGCACTAACACACTTTTTTCATATATAAACATACGTATTCGTTTCACACACACTTGCTCGTGCAGATACAGACACTCACACACACACACACACACACACACACACACACACACACACACACACACACACACACACACACACACATTCCTTCCAAACACACACATATTGTAAACATCTCTTCCTTAAATGCACACCCCTCCCTGCCACACACCCACACACACCAATAACATGGCGCTGTTGACTTCCCCTCGAGGTCAGACCAACAAGTGTGCCAGCATTTGTCATCACACGTTTCCGGGTGTGTGTGTGTGTGTGTGTGTGTGTGTGTGTGTGTGTGTGTGTGTGGATGTGCAGGTGTTTGGGTGTAGATGCCTCACCACCACACCTGCTGTACCTCCACATTTGTTTCTCCACCACACCTGCCTCACCATCACACCTATCTCACCACCACACCTGCCTTGCTACCACACCTGTTTCACCACCACACCTGCTTCACAAACACACCTATCTCATCACCACCCCTGCCTCACCTACACACATCTGCCGTATCACCACACATGCCTCACTTCCACACACCTGCCTCTCTCAGTTATTTTTACTGGCGTCTAAGTTACTGCCAACCATCCTTTACTCCTCCTTCATCCTTCCCAGCCATCCTGCTCATCCTTCTCTCTGCCTCTCCCCACCTCCCTCCCTCTTTTCCCCTCCCCTCTCCTTCACCCCTCTCCTCAGTAATGTCAACCTACATGTTTTTCCTCCACTGGACCCTCCTTTGCTCCTCTCTCCTCTCTCTTCCCACTTTCTTCCCTCTTCTCCTTCCTTCCCTTTTTAATTCTTCTTACCTCTTTACTCCACAATCCTCTTTCTCCCCACTTTCTTCCTCTTCTCCTTTACTCCCCTCACCTGTTTCTCTCCACTTCCTTGTTTTCTTCCTTCTCTTTCATTCCTTGTCCATCTTTCGCATCCAAGTTTCCTGCTTTTCATGCAAATTATATCATGCCTCTTTTTTCCTCTTTTTCAGGACTATGTTTAATATGTTAGCTCTATTATTCACAGTCTCGTTTCTCTGTCCACTTCTATTCTCTCTCTCTCTCTCTCTCATTCTTTCTAATTACTTTGCATTTAGTTTCAGGTATTTTAACCTCATTTAATTCTTCCTCTTAGTTCCTTCAATATTCTCTCTCTCTCTCTCTCTCTCTCTCTCTCTCTCTCTCTCTCTCCAACAACATGAAGCTGCTTAAGACCCCTGTGGGTGTGGGCCAGAGTAGTTTTGAGTATTTTTTTTCCCCACGCCATAGCAACTTATATTTCCTATCTCTCTTTCAGACAGACGGGAAAGAAAGGGAGAGAGTCATCGAGGAAGGAGGGAGGAAAAAAGGACGGCAGAGAAAGGAAGGTAAGAGAAAACCATCGAGTAAGAAAAACTCAAACAAAAGCAGACCTTTACGACAGATGATAATAGGATGAGAATCGTTAAATAACTTACGATCATTTCCCTCTCGTAGCTAAGAATTTTTATTTACGGCATCAAGAGACGTGGGTGAGTTCTAGATTCTCCTTTCCTTCCGCTGCTTAAAAAATATCTTAGCTACGAGGATCTCAAGTTTGTTTTTGCAGCCTCAAGTAAATATGCAGTACCTTCCCCTTCCTTCAAATACATCTCTTAGTTATGATAAAGGACTGACTGAAATCTCTCTCTCTCTCTCTCTCTCTCTCTCTCTCTCTCTCTCTGTCTACTGTCTGTCTGTTTGTATGTCTATTCACCTGCCTATCTTTCTGTCTCACTGTCTGTCATTTAGCAAACAGTCTATCAACCTGTCTGACTATTTATTGTCTGTCGATATATAGGGCAGAACATAGAGCAGATGAGAGAGAGAGAGAGAGAGAGAGAGAGAGAGGGCAGAAGGTTGGGTAACGGTGGTAGGCAGGTAGGTAGGTGGGTGGTGACCGTAGCTGCCTCAATATATTCACAAACACGGGTGTATTTTCGGTCACCTGTCCCGGCGACTCTATTTCCACCCTGTTGTGCTGCTGGCGTGGGGTGAGGGGGGGAGGTGGGGGTGCAGGGGGAATGGGAGGGAAGGAGGAAGGGTGTGGAGGGAAGGGAAGGGAGGTGGGAGGGGTGTGAGGAAGAGGGAGGAAGATGAGAGAGTGATGGTTATGGATAAGGTGCAGAGAGAGAGAGAGAGAGAGAGAGAGAGAGAGAGAGAGAGAGAGATGATAAGCAGAGAGACATAGTAGAACGGAGGAAGGGGAGATGGAAGGTAGTCAGGGTGAGGTAGAAGATGACAGGGGAGGCTGCAGGGTGAGGCAGGGTCGTAGGTAGGGTGAGGCAGTGGATAAGGCAGGGAAGGAGACAGGGGTAAGGTTGGGAGTAAGGCAGCCATTGGTGAGGCTGAAAGGTATGAGAGGGGCAGAGGAGGTAGGTAGGAGGGAGGCAGCCACTGATGAGGCAGAAACGACATGGGTGGAGCAGGGAAGCAGCAGAGATGAGACAGAAGTAAGGCATGGAGGAGTAAGGCAGAGGAGAGAAAGGCAAAGGAGGGTAAGCAGGCAGGAGTAAAGAAGGGAATGGTAACGGTGGGGGGGTAAGGCAGGCAGAAGTAAGGCAGGGAGGGGTAAGGCAGGGAGGGGTAAGGCAAGGTAGGGGTAAGGCAGGAGAAAGGCAATCACAGTACGCAGATTATACAGTATCTCTCCACACCCTTCCTCCCCACCCTCACTCACTCAGCTAATATCCTCCCACCTCCCCACTCCCACCTCACCCACCCAGCTCATATTCCCAACTCCATCCCAACCACACTTTCTCTCCACCCAGCTCATAAGCCCATCCTCATCCCTTCCGCCCTTCCATCCCTCTTTTCCTGTCTTTCTCCACCCTCACCCAGCTTCATTTCACCATCTTCATCCATTTCTAGCCAGCTGTTTTATATCCCTCTTCCCATCCTCCCCTCTTATAATTCACCTAGCCAGCTTATATTCTCTTCTCCCCATCTTCCCTTTCTAACCCCTCTACCCTTCTACTCATCCTTTCCCTTCCCATCCTTCCCCCATCCCTTCCCCACGCCCACCTAACTCAGTTTACATCTTCCTGTCTTCCCTACCAATTCCTTCCCCACCCTCACCAAGCCTACATCCTCCTCTCCCCTCCTTATTCCCCTCTCCTTTTCCCTCCCAGATCCTCTCCCTGCTTCTCCATCCCTCCTTCCCCACCACTCCTTCCCTGACCCTCGTCCACACCTCTCCTCCACCCTCTCTCTCATCCTCATCCTCACTCTCACCAAGCATACATACTCTCCTCCCTATCCCCATCCCTACCCATTCATCCCCAGCCCTCTTTCCTCATCCCCACCCATTCATCCCCAGCTCTCCTTCCCTATCCCCTCCGATCCCTCCCCACCCGTGCAGCCAGCCAGCCGCCAGTTAATTAAATAAACACTTAATTTAAATCTAATTTGTGTTGAGGAATCTTTTGGACCCTTTCAAGACTCCTTCCCTCGGACGCATTTCATTTTCCTGCATAAATTTTGCCAGGGAGTTCGACTGTTGCCTCTGTTTTTCCAGGGATATTGTGGGAGTCCTCTGCATCGTTGGGGAAGGAAGGGGGAAGGGTGGGGGAAGTAGGGGATGGATGGGGAGGAAGGAAAGGGGAAGTAAAGAAGGGATGAGGACGGGGAAAGGTTGGGCCAAGATGCAGAGGGTGGGCAAGAATACAGGGGCAAGGAAAGTAGACGAAGATACATGGGCAAGGAGGGAAATAGGAGGTGGGAGGGGAAGTAGGGAAGTAGAAGGATGGGGAGGAGAATAAAGAAGGGTCAAGGTGAGAAAGAAGGGTTGTGGGGAGGAAAATGTGGGAAGGTAGTTCAACCCTTGCCTGTGTTTTAGTGTGGGAGATGGAGAGACAGCGTAATGGGAGAGGAGGTGGGAGAGGTGAAGGAAAGGACAAAGAATTACAAAGGAAGTCAGACAGCAACAGTCCTACCGTTCCTGTTTGGACTGTTTGTTGTATGGCGGGTTATAACTAAGGTAGCGAAACTCCTTTTACTTTGAATTGTCCCAGATTTTCGCACTTTCGCAGCTTTCTTCACGTAGTTCAGTGGCAGGATAAGACAATACATCATCTCCATAGCACTTCCTCGTGACTATCATCATAATGCTCGGTATTCAAGATTGAGAGATGGCAATTTTAGACCAAGTTAGAGTAAGAAATCTATGAACCAAAGAGAAGGACAGAAAAGCGGGAAGAGAGAAAGTTGTGACAGTGGGGGAGAAAGATGGGGAGAGCAATTAAAGGGGTGGGTGAATGTGGGGAACTGTGAGTCTTGGGAGTAAGTGGGGAGACGCAGGGGAGGGATGGCGGAGAGGGTGAGGAGGAAGGTAGGAAAGGGGATAGAGGGAGAAAGGGAAGCTATATGGGTAAGGGAGGTGTAGGGGAAGGGGAAAGGTGTGGGTAGTACTCCTTTCTCTCTTGTCTGTCTGTCTGTCTGTCTGTCTCTGTCTCTGTCTCTGTTTCTGTCTCTGTCTCTGTCTCTGTCTCTCTCTCTCTCTCTCTCTCTCTCTCTTTCTTTCAGTCGCCCCACACCCCACATCACATCATAATTGCTCTCTTCATCGCCATTGTTTCTCTCTTTTTTCTCCCTTCTCTCACTCGTCATTTCTCTCCTTCCTTTTCTCCTATTTTCCTTACCTTCCTTTCCTTCCTTCCTCTCTCTCTCTCTCTCTCTCTCTCTCTCCCTCTTTCCTCTCCCCCCACTCTCTCTCTCCCTCCTGTCACCCTACGCTCCTCACCACAACACCCCAATTGCTCTATGCATCACCATCATTTCCCTCCCTTCTCTCTCTCTCTCTCTCTCTCTCTCTCTCTCTCTCTCTCTCTCTCGTTCTCGCTTTCTCTCTCCCCTGTCACCGTACACCCTGCCACACCCAAGTGCCGTCTGCATCACCATTGTCTCCCTGGTGACATCATTAATCTCCCCTCACCATTATTTTCTTTCTTCCCTACTACCCTATACCTGCCTCTCCTCCCCTTCACCTCCCCCTGTCTCTCTCCCCTCCTCCCCTTCCCTTCTCCCTGCCTCTCTGTCTCCTCCCTGACATCTGCCCCTTTATTCCTGTTCCTCTACCCTTCCCCTTCCTCTGTCTCTGACCCCTACCCTTTACCCACCCCCTCGCTTCTACTCTCGTTTCTCCCTTTCTGTCTGCCCTTCCCTCTATTTTTCTTACATCGTCTCACCCTTTTGCTCTCTCTTCTCTCCCCCTTCCTCTCTCTCTCTCTCTTTCTTTCTTTTGACTCCCCCCCTTCTCCCCTTCCTTCTGTCACATTGATATCTGTCTCCTCACTCTTGTCTGTCCATTATTCTTTTGCGTCTGTCTCTCTTTTCTCTCTCTCTCTGTCTCTTTTCCATCTGTCCCTTCTCACTCTCTTTCAACCTCCCTGTCTTCCTTACCTTCTTCTAACTCTTTTCTTCTATCTCTCTCTTCTTTTTCTTCCTCCCCTCCCTCTTTTCCCTCATTCCTTCCCTTTCCCTTCTCACTTATCCCCCACTTCTCATCTCTCTCTTCCTTCTATCCCTACTCTCTCTCTCTCTCTCTCTCTCTCTCTCTCTCTCTCTCTCTCTCTCTCTCTCTCTCACCCTCCTCTCCCTCTCCCTATTCTTCAACCCCCCTCCTCCTTTCCATCTCCTCTAATTCTTTCCCTTTTTGGACTGGAATGAACACACTTTAATAAATCTGTAGCTGTTTTCTTTTTCTTTGTATTTCTTTGCATTTTTTCAGCTTGAAATATTACGTCTATCTAGTTCCACTCCCTCCCCCCTCTCTCTCTCTCTCTCTCTCTCTCTCTCAGTGTATAGGGATGGACTCATGCATAATTCAGAGTATTAAATGTACTTTCTTGAGGGTGTCACTTGCCTTCTTATAGTGTCCGTCTCTCTCTCTCTCTCTCTCTCTCTCTCTCTCTCTCTCTCTCTCTCTCTCTCTCTCTCTCTCTCTCTCTCTCTCTCCCTCTCTTTCATCACCCTGGAGAAGTCAGGGTCCCACAGTGGCTTCAGTCCGCCCTCACTCGCTCACTTTCTCACTCGCTCTCACTCTTATCTTCACTCTCTCTCTCTCTCTCTCTCTCTCTCTCTCTCTCTCTCTCTCTCTGTCCCTTTCATCACCCTGGAGAAGTCAGGGTCCCACAGTGGCTTCAGTCCGCCCTCACTCTCTCTCTCTCACACACACACACACACACACACACACACACACACACACACACACACACACACACACACACACACACACACACACACGCACGCACGCACGCACGCACACACGCACGCACCCACCCACACACACACACACACACACACACACACACACACACACACTCTTTGACACTCATTCACTCATATTTTTTTCCCTCAGCCTTTCTAACTCATTTTTTTTCTCATTAACTTTTTCTATTCTCTCTCTCTCTCTCTCTCTCTCTCTCTCTCTCTCTCTCTCTCTCTCTCTCTCTCTCTCTCTCTCTCTCTCTCTCTCTCTCTCTCATTCTAAGCTTCTCTCTTCCTCCTCTCCTTCATCCTTCTCTCTCTCATCCTTCCTTATTTATCTTTCTTACCTTTTTCCCTCTTCTCTCTCTCTCTCTCTCTCTCTCTCTCTCTCTCTCTCTCTCATTTTATTACTGTTTACCTTCGTGTTCCTCCGTGTTATTGGCACCATGCAATTGTCTTTATCAAATATTTTCCCTCTCACACAAGCGCGCCTTCTTTGGATGACGAAATGGATACACACATTTTCCGGATCATTTACGTTATTTTTCAAAGATTATTTCCGTCTCTGAGGTTGAATATTAGGGTATTTTGATGAGAAGTATTTTGCCAAAGCTCTCCTGTCTCCCTTGAACAATGAAAACTATACGCTTTTCACCCTAACTTGGCCCAGGTTTTCGTCCCGTTGCAGCTTATTTCACGTAGCTAAGAGGCAGAAAAAAGGACGTATTCAGGTTCCACATCCATTCCATAGCACTCCTTCGTGACTAGCATCATATTCTATCGTTAATCCATTGTTACAGGAGAGCAGTCAAGTTAGAGATATCAATTTTAGGCCCAGTTAAAGTGAGAGGAGTATAGTAGTCACTTGGGATGGCTTTCCTATTGTCTCCGCTTCGTTATCAAGATGCAAACCAGCGAAATCTTGACTCCCTTGTTTTCGCTTCCACATATACCTTTAGCGGTGATGCTGGTGAGGCTGTGAACCGTGAGCTTGAATATTATTGGAAGGGTAACCATGGAAACGTTAGTGAGCTCCATACATCCATATTGAAGCTTACAGTTTTGAATATTTTTAGCGTACGTACAATGAACCTGAGAATTTTAGAGCGGTAACCATGGAAACGGTAATGAGCTCTACACATGGCCAGTGAAGCTTATAATTTTGGATATTCTTAGCGCTGGAACAATTAACATGAGCCTTTTTTCTATTTCTTTTTCTCATTTTCTTTTTTCTTTTATTTTTTTAGAACGGTAACCATGGAGAAATTTGTAAGCTCTGTATTTTCACCGGGGAGTTTACTATTTAGGGTTTTCTTTTCGCTGAGACGGAGATAAATTACTTGAGGATTCGAATTTGAATATCTTAGTCTCACTTCATCGTTTTAGTTCCAGGATAAAAGGAAAAAATTACTCCCCACGTATTCCCAGCGTGCCGATAGAAAGGGAAAGAAGGGAGGGTGGAGGAGAGGCTGGTAAACAGGCGTAGAAGGATGAAGAATACTATAAGAAGTGGAAGAGGAATGAGGGACAAGGAGGAAAGCAGGAAAGGTGTAGAAGAGCTCGGCAAAGAAAAGCAGAATGGTGGAATAATACAAGAGTAAAAAGGAGGAAGAGTGAAGGGCAGGAAGGAAAAAGAGAAGGGCAAAGAAGAGCAGAATGATAAAAAAAATAAGAGAATGAAAGGAGAAAGAGTGAAGGGCAGGAGGGAAAAGGGGAAGGGAAGGGAGAGGTTTGTCATGTGAACTTATAGTAATAGAGAATAACTGAGTACAAACGAATACAAAAGAAAATGAAAAACACTAGAACTGTTGTCCTTTTGAGACTGTTGGTTGTCGGGTTGATATAAAGAAAATAAAAATAACGAGAGCAAAGCGGGAGGGCAGAATGACAGACAGACAGAAAGACAGGCAAAGTGAAAAGAGTGAAGGACAGGAAGGAAAGAAAGGAAGAAACAGAATGACATGGAAAAGAAAAGGAGTAAAGGGCAGGAAGGAAAGTAAGGAAGAAACGAATGACAGGGAAAAGGAAGGGAGTAAAAGACAGGAGGGAAAGTAAGGAAGAGACAGAATGACAGGGGAAAAAAAGGAGTAAAGGACAGGAAGGAAAGTAAGGAGGAATCAGAACGACAGAGAAAAGGAAGAACAGGAAGGAAAGTAGGGAAGAAACAGAATGACAGGGAAAAGGAAGGGAGTGAAGAACAGGAAGGATAGTTAGGAAAAAAGCAATATGACAAGCACAAGGAAAGGAGTAAAGGACAGGAAGAAAAGTAAGGAAGAAAGAGGGAAAAAGGTGAAGAAGAGGAAGAAAGAGAGAGAAGAAAGGTGAAGGAGGGGAAGGAAGAAGCTGAAAGTGACCGAGGTGAAAGAAGATGAGCGACAGTCTGGGTTTCGCCAAGGACGCTCCACCACGGGCGATCTTCTTACGTGCCTTTCAGATTCCTTGTCATCCTCCTTTCGGCATTTCGGCCAAACTCTGTGCTCTTGCCTGAGACATGTCAAAGGCCTTCCACCACCGTCTCTTCCATGGATCTCTAATTTCCAAACGACCCTCCTACGGATTCTGTTTTTCATGTGAGTCTTCGTCGCAAATTTTCCCTCTGACCTCTTTGTGGTTTTTGAGGGCACTATTCTTCTCTTCTTCTTTAAAGTCTGTTAACTTTTTCGCTGCTATTTTAAAGGCTATTAGAGACAGTTTTTAATCCATTAGCTATTTGATTTCCCTCAGCAGATCAAAACTCGTCTTGTGGTAACTTGATTTGTATAACTTAATGCATAAATAGAAGGCGAAAATGGATATTGTTTTTTCAGTGTTCTACCTTTTGTCTCTACTAACATTTTTTTTCTTTTCTACAGCCGATCGAAAAATATCTGAACTTTTGCCATTTTTTTCAATTTGAGGCAGTGAAGGAGGCAATGGAAAAAAATCTTTAGTAATTTTTCATGAGTGTATGCTGGCTGTTTTTTGTCACTAAACCACGTGGAATATGTTGTTCATGGAGAAATATTTGCGAGAGAGAGAGAGAGAGAGAGAGAGAGAGAGAGAAGAAGAAGAAGAAGATGAAGAAGAAAAAGAAGAACACTAAAACATACTGGATAAAATATTAAAAATGAAATCTGGGAATGAAAAGGAAGGAAAAGAGAAGCGAAGGAGAGGGGGAAGGAAAATAACTGAAGGAGAGGAAAATGTGAAAGCAAGAGAGGGAGGGAAAAGGGAGAAGATACTTGAAGGGAAGAGCAGGATGTAAGAAGAAAAGAGAGGTTAAGAGAGGCGAAAGACTTTAGTGTGGGAAGGAGGAAGAGGAATATGGAGAGAAAATAAACTAACAGAGGAAGATGCAAATGAAGGAGGAATAGGAAGACGTGAAGAAAATGATAGAGAGGAAGATTAAGAATGATGAAAGAGGAAAGGAAGATGACAAGGAAGAAGATGAAAATATAGAGATAAGGAACTAGCAGAATAAGATGCAAATGAAGGAGGAATTGAAACACAGGTTAGAAAATATGAAGAGAGGTAGATTAAGGAAGACAAAGGGGAGAAGAAGATGACTAGTAAGAAGACGAATATAATAAAGACACGAATAAAGAAAGAGAATTAAAGGGACGGAGACAGAGACAAAAGGAAGATGGAAAGGAGAATACAGGGGCAGAAGAGGAAGAGAAAAAAGTTGCCATTTGTGGGTAAGTGCCTTAAAGAAGAGGCGGAGAAACGAGGAGGGGGAATAGAGAGAGGGACATTACACCGCTGAGAGCTGGGGTGAAGAGGTGAGAGAGAGAGAGAGAGAGAGAGAGAGAGAGAGAGAGACAGACAGAGAGAGAGAGACAGACAGACAGACAGACAGACAGATAGATAGAAAGATAGATAGGCAGGTAGATTTGAAGATATATATATATATATATATATATATATATATATATATATATATATATATATATATACTGTATATCTTTCTATCTATCTATATAAACGCGACATAAGCTTGGCCAACGAAGCAGCCAATGAGTGATCAGCATAGCTGATCAGCCCCGCCCACCTGTCTCCACATGATCCACCTGAATAGCATATAGGAAGCCACCCACGACAGAAGCATCCAGAAGCATCAGATCCAGCCTGGAGATGGAACAAGATAGTTCCGAAACGTCGCTGCCCTTTGGGGAACCCCTGAAGAAACTTTAACAAGATCACTGAAAAATTGTACGACAAATAGAAACCATACATAACAGAATCAGTAAAAGAGAATGTGCCACAGCTTTCAATCTCGTATGCCTCCAAGAAAAACAAAATGTTTAATGAGAGAGAGAGAGAGAGAGAGAGAGAGAGAGAGAGAGAGAGAGAGAGAGAGAGAGAGAGAGAGAGAAAGAATGCCCTTCCTTGGCAAAAAAAAAAAAAAAAAAGTAGATAGGGGTTGAAGAGGATGGAGAGAAAGAGGGTGTGACGAGGAAGAGAGTGAAGAAGAGTTGATTTGCATAGAGAGGAGAGAGAGAGGTGAAGGAATGGGTAAAAGAGGGGACCAACTGAGGGAAGATGGAGATAGGAGAGATGGCATTGTAAAAAGAGTGAGGGAGGAAAGAGTGTTAAAGAAAGGAAGGGAGAAAAGGAAGATAAAGAGAAGAGAGGGAGAAAAGAGAGTTGAAGAAACTGAGGGAGAAAAAGTGGTAAGGAGAAGAGTGGAAGAAAAAGGAGGTAAAGAGGGATTGTAGGAAGGAAGAGAAGAAAGAGGGAGAAAGAAGGAAGATGTGATACTAAGGAAGAGTGAAGTAAGAATAATGGAAGAAAGAAAGAAAGGATAGTGAAGAAAATGAATGAAGGAAGAAAGCAAGTGAAAAAAGCGAAAGAAGAAAGACAGGGAAAGAAAGAGGGAAGAAAACTGAGGAAGAATGGAGAAACTGAAAAGAAGAGAAAGAATGACGGAAGGAGAGAAAACAAAACGAAGGTAGGGATAGCACAGAAATAAAGAAGAGTTGTGAGAAGGAAGGAAAGAAGGATGTGACTGATGAAGACGAGGAGAGAACGAAAGATGGATATGACAGAAGGTTAGAAGAAGAAGGAAGGAAAAACTGGGAGATAAGGACAAAAACCAGGTGAGATGATGAAGAAGGAAGAAAGGAAGGAGAGGGAGGGTAAGAGGGGTTGTGGGGAATTTGGTATGGGGAGAAAGAATACACACACACACACACACACACACACACACACACACACACACACACACACACACACACACACACACACACACACACACACACACACACACACACACACTACACCCACGACTAATCCTCCATACTTACACCGCCACAAACACTTCCACTTCGTTACCTCCCCATACCGACACCCCCACACAAATCTTTATCCCCAAAATATCACTCTCCAGCATACACACTTACACCCAGACTACACCACCCCACTATACTCCGAACTTTACAGCCTTATAATTATACCTTCCACACTTACACATCCACATTTTAGCACCCACATCCCACAATCATATTTCCTCATGCCTACACCAACACTCCCACAACTGCACTATACCCCCACAATCTAAAAACATCCACACCCCCTCATACAAACACACCCACCCACACAAGCGCCCCACATCCACACCTTCACCTGCTGTATACCCCCACACACCCCACCTTCACTCACACTCACACACCCACACCCAAACATCCGCATCTAACCACACTCACAAAGGTACCCCTACCAACATCACACACCGACACACCCATCTATTCCCACACCCACACTTACTCCCACACCCACACACCCATCTACTTCCACACCCACACCAACCCCCACACCTCCACACCCACCGCCTACTGTATACTCTCACACCGTACTCCCACACCCACACCTACACCCACACCCCCCACACCCCGAGCACAGCGGCGTGGCATAACAAGCAACACTATATCCTCTGTGTCGCCACCACCCTGCCCAAAAGTGTCAGATTCCCCTTACCTAGAGGGACACGCACTTCCCCTCGCTTCCCCTCACGTCCCCTTGCCTCCACCTTCACATTCCCACTTGCTTCCCCGCATATCCCTTTGCTTCGCCTCCCCTCCCCTCGTTTCTCCCAACTTCCCCATCACGTCCCCTCTCTTCTCCCTCATATCCCTCGCTTTCCCTCACATTCCCTGGCTTCTCCTTACCTCTCCTTGGTTCCCCTCACCTCCTCTTGCCTCCCCTCACCTCCCCTTGCTTCCTCTCACATCCCCTCGCTTTCTCTCACATTCGCTTCATACCCTTCACCTCTCCTCTCTTCCCTTCATGCTCCTTCACCTCTCCATTTTCTTTCCCACTTCTGCTCCCTTCCCTTTCCATCTCTTCGGCTCTTCCCCTTTCCCTTCCCCATCCCTTTTCTTACCTTCCTTCAACTCCAGCCACTTTCCCCTCAAATTCATTCTCCTCCTCTCACCTTCCCCCCATTCTCCTTGTTTCCCCTCAGTTTTCCTACCTATCCTTCTCCCCTCTCCCCTCTGTTGGTCTCCCCACTCCTGTTCTCTTCTTATTCATCTCATTTCTCCTTTCACTCTTTAACCCCATCTTCTTTCCTCTTCTCTCCTCTCCTTTTTATTCCTCCACTTTCCTCTTTTCCCCCTTTTCCTACTCCTTTATCCTTCCCTTTCCTCCTCTCCCCTCTGTTCTCTTCCCTTCCTCTTCCTCTCTCCTCTATCCCTTTCCCCTTCTTGCTTTACTCTCCTTACCTTCAACTCGTAGAATTAAATATCATAGTCTTCTCTGTAACAAGCAGCCTCGAAAGGTCTAGTAGGTCTGTTGCTGTTTGCTTTCCTTTGCACTCCTTTGTACTCCCTCCTCTGTCTCCCTCCTCTCTTTTTCCTCTCCCCACCAGTTTTCTCCCC
>NC_137027.1:9570149-9600149 GCF_032717465.1 Coenobita brevimanus
GAGAGCAAAAGAAGAGAGAAAAATGAAGTAAACAGTGAGAGAAGAGGTGAAAGAAAGGGGAAAACAGAGTAAAGAAAAAGAGTAAGAAGAGTGAAGAGATCAGAGAAAATATTATGAAAAGATGAAAGGGGAAAATGATGAAAAATAAAGAGTGCGGGAAGAGGAAAATTTAAAGAGAGGGGAGAGGTAAAGAGAGGGAGGTGAAAGAAGGAAATAGAAAGAAGAGAGGAGAGAGGGAAATGAAGAGACGACAAGAGTTAAAAAGAGAATTTTAAAAGAGGTGAAAGACAAAAAGAGGAAGGTTTAAGAAGAAAAGAGAGAGGAAATAACATTCAAGAGGGAGATGAAAAAAAAAGAGAGGAGAGAGGCAACAGAAGAGATGACAGAAAAAGAGGGACATGAATGAATGGAAGAATGAGAAAAAGAATGAAAAGATGAGAGAGAGAGAGAGAGAGAGAGAGAGAGAGAGAGAGAGAGAGAGAGAGAGAGAGAGAGAGAGAGAGAGAGAGAGAGAGAGAGAGAGGAGAGAGGCAACAGAAGGGATGACAGAAAAAGAGAGACATGAATGAATGGAAGAAAAAGAGTGACAAGGATGAGAGTACGCTTTTCTCCTTCTGTGAGGCTCGAGAGGGAAGCCTTCACGTGGTGGCACTGATCTAACCCGGCGACTCCACTGCCCGGTTATACAAACGTCCCTCACTTCCTTCCCTATCCCCGAAAGGAGGATGGGGGACTGTAGGAGAAGGGAAACTTTAGCCTGCAGTCCACTGAGTTCACGTACAAATGAGCTTTGAGGAAAAATAATAATAATAATAATAATGATAATAATAATAATAATAATAATAATAATAAGAACAGTAGCAACGACAACAACAACAACATTCTACAGACATACCAGAATGTTAAGTTATGAATATGAGTGAGATGCTATGAATATGAGTGAGATGTTATTAATATGATTTAGATGTTATGAATATGAGTGAGGTGTTATGATGAGAGAGAAGCAGAATAGCGTATACAGTAGAAAATGTGTAAATTGATGAGATGATGATGGGGAAAATAATGGGGTTAATGAGAAGGGAAAGAGGAAGGTGTGGGAGATAATTCTGGGAAGGGGGATGAGAAGGAGGAGTCTGTGGGGAAGGAAGGGAGAGGGAGGGAGGGAGGGAGATAAGGTAAGCAAGGGGAAGAAGGAAGGGAAGGAAAGGGAGGGAGGAAGGAGTACAAAAGAAGGAAAGCCAACAGAAAGGGTAAGGAAAGACAGGAAGAAGGAAGGAGGGAGGATAGAAGAGAAGGAAAGTAAGGAGGGGGAGGAAAAGAGGAGAGGGTAAGGAAGGGAAGAAAAACAGAGTAAGGAAGGGATGGGAGGGAAAAGATGATAGTGAAGAGAGGGAGGGAAAAGAAATGAAAGAAAGAAAAGATCATATTTCTGTTCATTTCTTGGTGGTAGGAAGATAGTGTGTGTGTGTGTGTGTGTGTGTGTGTGTGTGTGTGTGGTCATTGCCCTTACCTGTAGACTCCAGACATGATCGGCTTCTGTCTGGTGTGTGTGTGTGTGTGTGTGTGTGTGTGTGTGGTCATTGCCCTTACCTGTAGACTCCAGACATGATCGGCTTCTGTCTGGTGTGTGTGTGTGTGTGTGTGTGTGTGTGTGTGTGTGTGTGTGTGTGTGTGTGTGTGTGTGTCTCGGCGCCATTTATAATAGTCTTCTGTCTGGTTTACCCCCTCTCACTCTCTCTCACTCTCTCTCACTCCTCCTCCTGCTCCTCCTGCTCCTCCTTCTCCTCCTCCTCCTCTTCCTCCTCCTCCTCCTCCTCCTTCTTCACCACCATCTTTCCACCGACTTTTCTCTTTCCAAAGCCTCCACGTAAAAAGAGTATGTTTTAAGATGGTGAGATACAGTGAGGTGAGGTGAAGTGAAGTGAGGTGAGGTGAGGTGAGGTGAGATGAGGTGAGATGAGGGGAGGTGAGGTGAGGTGAGATGAGATGAGATGAGGTGAGGTGAGGTGAGGGGAGGTGAGGTGAGATGAGATGAGATGAGGTGAGGTGAGATGAGGTAAGGTGAGGGGAGGTGAGGTGAGATGAGATGAGATGAGGTGAGGTGAGGTGAGGTGAGGTGAGGTGAGATGAGGTGAGGTGAGGTGAGGTGAGGTGAGGTGAGGTGAGGTGAGGTGAGGTGAGGTGAGGTGAGGTGAGGTGAGGTGAGGTGAGGTTAGGGAAGGTGACAGGGGGTGAGGTGAGGCGAGGGAAACTAAGAAGACGTGACATATGTAAGAAAAACTGAGATGACGTGAAGTGAACTGAGGTGGTAAAATTAAAAATGATTTCAAAACCAAATTCAGTAAAGTTCAGAATTATTAGCATTATTTCAGCAGATCAGGTTCATTGGTTCCTTTATTTCTCTAAGTCTACCAGTAAAAGAAAAACTTACTCTCGCTTTACTGAGCTTCTCTTTACTAATCTTACATAATCTATTTTAGTGTGGCTAGCGATGGACAAAAATACAAGGCATTAAGGAATTATAAGGGCATGTGTAGTTTGTGTATGTTGTGTGTGATGAAGAGTAATGTGGGAAGTGATGCCAATGTCTATATGTGTGGGGGAACTAACAAGCATAGAAACCCCATGTAAGAACTATCCTAACATGAGAGAGAGAGAGAGAGAGAGAGAGAGAGAGAGAGAGAGAGAGAGAGAGAGAGAGAGAAGGAAAGTGAGGAAGACTGCGTATGTATGTGTGTGTGCTTGAACCTGTCTATATATACTGTATATATCTGAATGATAGCTTGTATGTATGTACACGTATATATGCGTGCGTGTGTGTGTGCGTGTGTGAAAGTGGAGCAATAGATAATGAAAGAAAAAACGCGAATCTAAGCCAGGTAAGATCAGTCACTCTATAAGCTGAAGACACACTCCTTGAAGGCGGTAATAAGAAGCACAAACGTCTTCCCGCTTTCCTCAAGGACTTCTTTGCCCTCCTTCACAGGCAGATTGAAATGAATACCAAGAGGGTGGGCAAGAGGTGACATCAAGAGGATATCAACATGTATGATCAGGGAGGGGGTGGAGGGAGGGATGGTGGGGGTGTGTGGGAGGGAAGAAGGAGGAGGAGAAGGAAGAGGAGGGAGAGAGAAATAATAAAACGAGAAAAAAAAGGTAAAGAAAAAAAGACGAAGATGATTGAGAAAGATGATGAGGAAGAAGATAAAGGAGAAGAAGTAGAAGACGAAGAAGAAGAAGAAAAGGAAGGAGAACAAGGAGAAGACGAAGAAGATGATGATGATGATGATGTTGATGGTGAAGAAGGAGGATAGAGAGAGAGAGAGAGAGAGAGAGAGAGAGAGAGAGAGAGAGAGAGAGAGAGAGAGAGAGAGAGAGAGAGAGAGGTTTAATAAAGAAATTATGAGGGAGACATTAATATCTGTTTACATGACCACTAGTGTTTTGCTCCCTTTTTTCCCTTTTCCCCCTTTTCTTCCTCTTTTCCTCTCTGTTCTCCCTGTTTTCCTCTTTTCTTTCTCCATTTTCTCTTTTTTTTCCTTTTGATTCCTTCCCTTTCCACCTTTGTTTCCTCTTTTTCCTTCCTCTGCTTCCTCCCTTTTCCTCCACTGTTTTCCCCTTTTTCACCCTCCCTTTCCTCCCTTGTTATCCTCAATTTTCTTTCTTTCCTTCCTCTGTTTCATTTCCTTTCTTTCTCTGTTTCATCCCTTTTCCTCTGTTTCCCTCATCTTCCTCTGTTTCCCCCCTCTCCCTTTCCTTTTGTGATTTCTCCCTTTCTTCGTATGCGTGTTTCCTCTCTTGCTTTTTATTTTCTTTCCTTCATCTACTGTCTCTCTTTCTCCCTTTCCCTCCCATTTCTGTTTGTCTTCTTCCTTAGTCTTCCTGTTACTTCCATTTTCTCCCTCTGTTACCTGCCTTTCCTCCCTCCGTTACCCTCATTTTCTTCCTCCATTACCTTTCATCTTAAAATACCCCTCTTTTCTTCCTCCAGGACCCTCCTTTTCTCCCTCTGTTACCTCCCATTTCTTACCCAGTTACCTCCCTTTTCTTCCCCTATTACCTCCCTTTCCTCCTCCATTATTTACATTTCCTTCCCTGTTATCTCTCTTTCCTCCCTTATCGCCCATATTCTTATTCTGTCATCTTTTATCCTTATATTCTCTACCTCTCCCCCCTCCCCACCTTCTTGTCCCCCTCCTCTTCCCCCTTCTCTTCCCCCATCCCCTCCACAACGTCTCCCCATCGCCCTCCACACTATCTCTCCCTTCTCCCCGCATCTTCTCATCCCTCAGCTTATTCCACATTTACCTCCCCTCCTTCCACCCACGTATTCTTATCTCCTCCCCCCTCTTTCACACCTGGTCTCCCCCTACCACCTCCTCACTTCATTTCCCCCTCCCCTCCACATCCTTTCATACACCCCTTTCTCCAACATTTTTTTTTATCTCCCCTCTACCCCCCCCCACCGTCAGCATCTTTTCATTCATCTTTCTTCAACACTTTCTTTCATCCTCTTCCTCCTCCCTCTCAGCCTTACAAACCCTCAAGTCGTCTCTCTTTCCCACATTTTTCTTCCCTCTCACTTTCCTCTTTTTTCCACATTTTCTTCCCTCTTACTTTCCCAATCTTTATCACATTTTTTTTCTCTCTCTCGCTTTCCTCTTTTTTCCTCATTTTTTTCCTTTGGCTTCTCTCTCTTTCCCATATTTTCTTCCTTCTCGATTTCCTCTTTTTTTTTTTCTTTCCCAAAATCTTTTCCTCACCCTCCTCTCTCTCTTTCCCACAGGTTTCCACTCACTCTTTTCTTCTTCCCATATTTTCTTCCCCCTTATTTCACACCCTCTTTTTGATCCTTTTCCCCCATCCTCCCCACTTCACCAGCTCTTCTCCCTATCTCTCCTCACTCCTCTCCCCCCCTCCTCTATACAGCGTCACTCCTTTGTCCTATAGTTTCCTTTCACATCTCTCCTACACCTCCGCCACCCCCACACCTCCGCCACCCCCACACCTTCGCCACCCCCACACCTCCGCCACCCCTCACACTATATTCTTCCCTCGGTACCACTTCCCCTCCATTCCCTCTTTTCCTCCCTCTCTCTCCTTCCCACTTTTCCATCTTCCTCCACCCTCCTCCACACGTTTTTTGTTGTTCCACACCTTTTCCTTCCCTTCCCTTCCACACCTCCCTCCCTCCCTCCCATCCTATATCTCCCCTCCTACACCACTTCCTCAACTCCTCACCCCTACCCCCATCCATTCCCCCCCCCTTTTTTTTTTTTTGCCACAGCTCATCATCTTCCTTCCTCCTCATTCCTCAAAACCTTCCTGTCATTCCCCCTCCCCACACCTTCTTGTCCCTTCCTCCTCCTCACACCTTCTCCTCCTCCTCTACCTTCCCCTCCCCCTCCCCCTCCCCCCCTCCCCCTTCCCCCGTCCCCCTCCCCATCTCGAGTCCTCTGATTCCTGGAAAATAAATGACTTTCTAGGGAAGCCGCCGGAAAATCCACCCCCAATGATTTACACAGCCTGGGGTGATTGGGGGAGGAAAGGGAGGGGTGGGGAGGAGGGGAGGGGGGTGGGGAGTGGGGTGAGGGGGATAAGGAGGAAGTAGGGGAGAGACGGAGGAAGGTTAGGTATGTGAGGTGGAGTAAGGAGATGGTGAAGGAGTAGGTAAGAGAAGGATAGTAAGGGAGAAGTGGAGGAAAAGTAGGTAAGGGAGAAGAAGTCAGGGAAAGATGGAGAAAAATTAGGTAAGGAGGGGTAAGAGGATAGGAGGTAAGGAGAGATGGGGGAAGGGATATGGAGGAGGAGGAAAAGGAGTTGGGAAGTGGATTGGAGAGGAGAGAGGAGACGAGAAGGGGGACAGGCAAGAAAGTAGCGGAGAGGTTGAGGAAGAGGAAGATCTGGTAAGGAGAGGGTACGTTGATAAGTAAAGGTGAAGGAGAGGGGAGAGCTGGAAGAGGGACGGAGGAGAAGTTGGAGAGGGAGGGGTGGAGGGAGAAGGGAAGAGATTGAGGGGGAGGAGAGAAGGGGGAAATGGAAGAGGTGGAGATAGTGGAGAAATAAGTGCTGGGAGGAAGAAATAGGTAAATGTGGGGGCAGACTAGATGAGGCGCTTAACTTCGGTGCTCATCTCCGTAACTTAGGCCTTTGAGCATGTGGCGGATTTTCACCTACTGTCCTGGGATACAAAGCCGCTGCATCATCCGGGTTACCATAGTTACCCCCTCCCCTATGTGTTACTCTAGGAATTCGTTTTATCTACCAACCCATAGAAGATAGATGGACACATGGGTAAAGTGACACCATTCCATCACTACCACTTCCACTGACTCACTTCATCTGTTCCATCGTCACGAACATTTACTCAGGGGATAGGATGAAATTGGGATAGGATGAAGTGGGGATAGGATGAGGTGGGGATAAGGAGAAGTGGGGACGAGATGAAGTTGGACTGGATGAAGTGAGGATAGGATGAAGTGGGGATAGGATGAGGTGGGGATAAGGAGAAGTGGGGACGAGATGAAGTTGGACTGGATGAAGTGAGGATAGGATGAAGTGGGGAGAAGATGAAGTGGGTATAGGATGAAGGGGGGATAGGATGAAGTGGGGATAGGATGAGGTAGATGGATGGGTCCTGTAGGTAGGCAAGGGATTGGGTGAACTGGGGAATTTTGGAGATGGGAGAATAGGAAGAAAGGGAGAGATGGAGAAGGGGAAGGTAAAGAGAGGGGGAGGGAAGAGGGAACGAACAGGAGGAGGAGAAGGAGGGAGAAATCAACTCTAGTCTTATTTCTTCTCTTTTCGTTTCCTTATATTTTTCTTATTCCTTCTTTTATACACAGTTTTAAAACATTTTCCTCTTCCTAGCATTTTAAAACTTCCCTTACTTTTCTGTTCCTTTTTATTCTTTTTCTCTCTCAGTTCTCTGTTTCTTTTTCTTTTTCTTTTACTCATGCCTCTGTATTTTTTTTTTTTTTGTACCTGCGTCGCGAGGTGGCTGGTATATGAATGCATTTTTTTCTTGATCTTCTTTTCCTTCCTTCCTTCCTCCCTTCTTTCTTTCTTCTCCTCCTCGTCCTCTTCCTCCTCCTTTTCTTGGAGAATACTTTGCTTTTAACCTTTATCATTCAAATACCACACAGTTTACAACCTCTGTCTTAACAGGGTGTAATCCCCTTGTCCTAACCCACTATAGCTCGTTTGTTTTAACTTGACACAGAACCTTAAGTCCTTTCAGTTCATTTGGTGGTCAAGTTTAGTCTGACTTTAGGGCTGATTTGACTAGTGACTAAGGAGATTCATTTCCATCTCATAACTAAGGGTCATGAAATTTTACTTATTTTTTGGAGTTGCCCTGTTCCGTCAAGTAAAAAAAAAATAACTGACTGGAAATTATTAACCTAAAAGAAAAAGGAAAAAAGAAAAGTAGATATTGCCTGGACTGACCCGATTTTTGGAACATGGCATGATAGGCTTGACCCAGATCCACCTCAGTTGACCTTTATGGGTGCTGAAAAAAGTGTGTTACAGGGTGAATAGGTAGGATTGTGGAAGGTGTTACGTACGTGTGCATGGTGTCGATGGATAAACTGTTGAATGCTGTGAAGAGTTTTGATGGTGGCTGTGTAGCACGTGGGAAAGTACCTGGGTGGCTAAGTGCGTCCTAACACCTCTTCCCAAGCGATTTATTTTGCATATTATCTTATTATCGTCTTCTGTGTTGCGTAAACCATTCTTATATCGCCATACTCTGCATAAGCAAGATATAAAATGATATCAACCAGCCGGATCCAAAAATAAATCGATGAGGAAGAGGTGTTAGTGGGCCTCCTTACTGAACGGGATGTCGATAAAGTTGCTCAGTAGTTGGAATTAACTTCTTCAGCCCGATGACGCATTTATATTTCGTTTTAATACCTCCAACAGATTTTATTCAGACGCTGCAGTCCTCCATCATCTTTTCGGGAGGTGGGCAGGAGGTGAGGGATATTTATCTCTCTGGCAGGCTCTCCATCCGGGTACAGTCGTGTCGTTGCGGGTAGGCGTCCCAGCACCGAGGCACAACGTGAGAGAACAATGTAAAAAAATATACACATGGTTTTTGCTTGGGTAGTAAATGTCATGGCTTTGTATGTGATATGTGGCCCATTGCACTGGCCTTGTTTGATAGTTACTAGTTTTGTGTTCTCTCTCTCTCTCTCTCTCTCTCTCTCTCTCTCATGAATCCTACCCCACCCCATCTGTTAGGTAAGAATTATGTAGGAGAGAAGCTGATGGAATTATACTTATATTTTACAGCAAATATAAAGAAGAAAGCTATTACCCTTAGTCACCTCAAATTCATCACTATTTATAAAAACTAGATTAAGTATGGCCGGCGTAAGTACCTGCCAATTTAAAAAGTTGCTAAAAATTCTGTTCTATTTGATTTACTGACCCAGGCACAGTGTTTCAAGGTGGAGGGGAAGAAAGGGGAAGAAAAGAATGAGGAGAAGGGTCGGGGAAAGAGGTAGGATGGGAGGGGTGTGGGTAAGGAAAAAAGGGAGGGGAAAAGAGAAGGACAGAAAAGAATGAGGTAAAGTGAAGGGAACAGGGAAGGGTTGGGGGTCAGGAAAGAGGGATGGAAGATTTGGGGCAGGGTGAGAGAAGGGTGAGGTTGAGGGAAAGGGAAGGGATTGGTGGAAGGAGCGGCAGGTGGGCGTGAGTGTGAGAGGAAGGGCATGGAAAGGAAAGTTGAGAGGATGGGTAAGGGTGAAGGGAAGAGAGGAAGAGGGATGACTGACAGTACAAGTGGCATAGAGATGAATAGAGGCGGCAAAACAGAGAGCAAAGGAGAGCAAGCAGCAAAACATCAAATGGTGCTTTCGAGGGTACTAGCTTCAGAAAAAAAAAAAAACTATGTGGTATCTTTTAAAGTCGAATATAAGGGTGTTAAAGCAAAAAGGCTCCTCCACTTCCACTACTGGCTGATGCTGGCAAAAAAAAAAAAAAAGTGAGGAGCACCATGCAGAGTAGAAAACCTGTCGTGCAAATTTCATAGGAAAGGAGGAATGGGAAACTACATTCTGCACTAGAAGGGGACTAAGGAAGGATGAGGGGTCAGGGGAAGGGGTGAGGGAAATAAAGAAATTGGGTGAAAAGGGGATGAGTTTGGTCTGGTAGGGAGCCTGGGAGAGGTAAAGGGACGAGAAGGAAAGGGGGAATTTGAAAGGAAGGAAGGAAGAAAGGAAGGAGGCAGAAAAGGGATTGACAACCGTGGGGCGTAGGAGGAAGAGAGGTGGGAATGATATGATGTGAGAGGCAGGGAGAGGAGAGAGGGGGAAGCGAGTGGTCAAGGAATAGATGGGAGGCAGGGAGGGGGAAGGAGTGAGAGGGGTAAAAGGAAAAAAGGAAAGGTGAGAAGCTAAAGGAAAGTGAAGGTAGAGTAAGGGTAGGGAGAGGGCAGGGAAGGGGTGAGGGAGAGAGAGGAGGGGTAAGAGATCAGTAGATGGATGGTGTGGAGGGAAAGGGATGAAATGGGGTGAGGGGGAAAGGGGGTGTGGGGGCTGTATGATGCAGTGGAGAGGGATGGGGGGCAAAGGAAAGGTGAGAGAGGGAACGAGTGGCAGTGTGGTGTAATGGAGAGGGAGGGGAGCCGGAGAAGGGGTAAGGGGAGAGGGAATGGATCCAGAGGAGGGGGAGAGAGGAGGGGGAGGAGATTGAGAGGACAGGGGAGAGGGGTAAGGGGTGTGGCCTAACGGAAGGGGTAGGGGTCAAGAGAAGGGGAGTGAAGGGGTGGTATGGCGTAGTGGAAAGTGAGAGGGTGAGTGGTGGGGGAGGAGTGACGGGGTTAGGGATGAGGGATGAGGGTGAGGGGTAAGGGTGAGGGGGTTAGGGATAAGGGGTGAGGGGAGTGAGGGGTGAGGGGGTGAGGGGGCGGTGTGGTGTAGTGGAAGGGACACATCAAAGGCGAGCGCCGGGGAGTCTCGTCCCCCTCATACTGGATGCATAAGCTGTCACCTCCCCTCACCCCCTCACCCCCCTCATCCCCTTACCCCCTCATCCTCTCACCCCCTCATCCTCTCACCCCTGTTCCCTTCACCCCCTCTTCCCCTCACCCTCCATTCCTCTCACCCTCTATTCCTCTCACCCCCTCCCTCTCTCACCCCCTTCTCTCCTCACTCACTTCCCCCACCCCTCATCTCAACCCTCCCTTCCTTCTCTCTCTTCTCACCCCTCTCTCTCTTTCGCCTCACCCCTCTCTCCCCCTCCCTCCTCATCCCTCTCTCCCCCTCCCTCCTCACCCCTCCCCTTACTTTCCCCTCTCTGTCCCTTCACCCCTTTCCCTTTCACCATTCATCACTCCTCTCGTCAGCTACTCTCTTTCCCTCTCCTCTCCCCTCTCTCCTTTCATCCCTCTCCCCTCTCATCCCTCTCCCTTCGTCCTCTCCTTCTCTGTTCTTCTCCCCACCCCCCCGTCTCTCTTTCCTCCCCTCATCTCCACCTTCTCCTCCCTCTTCTCATTCCTCCTCCCCTCACCTCTCTCCCCTCTTTCTTTGCTACTTTCTGTCTCATACCTCCTCCCATCATTCTCCCTCCCCTCTTCCCTCACTTTCCCTCTCCCCTCTTCCCTCACTTTCCCTCTCCCCTCTTCCCTCACTTTCCCTCTCCTCATCCTTTCTCCTCTCACCCTCCCACCCTCTCTCTTCATATCCCATCTCTTCCTCACTTCCCTCTGCCCACCTCTCTTTCCTTCTCCTCTCTTCTCCCCACCTCTCATCTCTTTCTCCCCTCATCCCCTCCCATTGCCACCTTCTCTCTCAATCCCTCCCTCCATCCTCCTTCCTTTTCTCTCCTCACCACACCCTGTATCCCCCCCTCCTCTTTCCCTTCCCCTCCTTTTCCTTCCCTCTCCTCATTCCTTCCTCCTCTAATTCCTCATTCTTTCGTACCCTTCCTCCCTCTCTCTGTCCATCACTCCCGCTCTCTTTCCCTTCCCTCATCGTTTCTCCCTCTCTTATCATTCTCCCTCCTTCCCTCCCCTCTTCCTCCCTCCGTCCCCCCCCCTTCCCTCTACAACCATCCTCACCCCTTTTTGCCACTCTCCTTTTACCGGTCAGTACTCTCTCTCTCTCTCTCTCTCTCTCTCTCTCTCTCTTTCCTTTTTCTTCACCGTTTTTCTTTCGATATCCTCTTTTTAATTTACTTGTATTTTTCTCCTGTGCTTATGTTTTTATTTCCTTTTCTTTCAGCGCTCTTTTGTCTTACATGTTTTTTTCTTTATTTTTTTTTCTCCACATTGTCTTACATCTATGGAATATTCTTTTTCAGGTTTCTTTGCTCTACTTCATTTTTCTTGTTTTTTTTTTTATCTTCCTCTCAAATTCTTCCACTCTTTCCCTCCTTCCTTTTCTCGCGTCCGATTCCTTCCTGTCGTCCTTCCTCCCTTTCCCTCTTTCACACTTCCTATCTCGCCCTCTTCTTTTTTTCTCTTCTCGTCCTCTTTCCTTCCTCATCTTTCCAAACACCGATCTCCTTCCCTTCTTCCTCTCCTTCCGTCCTTCCTTTCCTCTTTCTCCTGCTTCCCTCTTGTTGTTCCTCTCTCTCTTTCACTCTCCCTTCCTCCTTCCTCCTTTGGTATCTTTGTCTTTGACTCATGAAGGACTAAAGGGTCTATTGCTATTTACTTTCATTCGTATTATTTGTACTTCTCCCTCTCACTCTTCTTCCCAATCGTTTCCTCAATTTCCCCCTCCCTTTCCCCATTTCCCCCTCTCCCATGCAGTCTGCCTTCTTATACTTTCTTCTCTCCCTCCCCCTACCGCTCCTCCTCTCTCTTTCCTCCCTGTATCCCTCCTTCTTCCCCTCCTTCTCTCTCTCTCGCTCCCCCGTCATCATCATCCAACATATTATACCATCTTACATCCCCTACCCCTCCGTTTTCTTCCCTCTTCTCCCCTTCTCATCTTCCATGCCCCCATACTTTTCTCTCCCCTTATTTCCCTTTCCTTTCCCAGCCTACTTTTTGTATTCTCTCTTCCCGCCTCCCTTCCCTCCCTTTCCCCACGCAGTCTACCATCCCGCTCTCCCTTCCCTCATGCAGACTACTATCTTCTTTCATCCCATCCTCTACCCCTCCCATACCCTTTCCCTCCCCACGCAGTTTAACATCACCCCTCCCTTCCACTACGCAATCTACCATTTTCCCTCTCCCCATCCTCTCCCTTTCCCACTCTCTACCCCTTCCCACGCAGTCTACCATCTCCCCCTCTCCCTCCCCCTCTCCCTCCCCTCCCCCTCCAGGCCAGCCTTTGAAGTGCCTCCATCTTATACTTCTTCATTTTCAGTGTCTGGGCCTCGGTCGCCTCTCTCAATACCATATCAATAAAAGTTGTTCTCCACCTTTCCTTCTCTCCCTCCCTCCCTCCCTCCATCCATCCATCTCTCTCTCTCTCTCTTCCTCCCTCCCTTGCTTCACCTTTCTCCCTTCCTCCCTCCCTCGTTTCACCTTTCTTCCTTCCTCCCTCTCTCCCGCTCTTTCTCTCTCTTTCCTCTCCCTTCCTCCTTACCTTCCTTCCTTTCCCCGTCCCTCCCTCCCTCCCTTCCATCTCCATCCATCCTTCCCCCCATCTCTCTCTCTCTCTCTCTCTCTCTCTCTCTCTCTCTCTCTCTCTCTCTCTCTCTCTCTCTCTCTCTCTCTCTCGTTCTTTCTCTCCTGTTCTTTCCTCTTTCTATTACTTCCTCACTTTTTGACAAAGAGGGAAGGGTGAGGAAAGGGAGACAAGAGGAAGGGAGAGACAGAAGAAGGGAATGTGGGAGAGAAAAATGGGTAGGAAGGGAGAAAGAGAGAAAAGAAAGGGAGAGAAGAAGGAGGAACTGAATGAAAGGAGGGAGGAAGAGCGGGAGAGAGTGGGGAGGTGGAAAAATTATGAAGGAAAATGGCACTGGAAGGGAAAAAGGAGAGAGAGAGAGAGAGAGAGAGAGAGAGAGAGAGAGAGAGAGAGAGAGAGGAAATGAAGGCAGGAAGAGAAGGAGGAAAAGAGAAGATGGGTGGGAGGGGGAATGGAGGAAAGAAAGAGAGATGGAGAATAGGAGAGAGGGAGAGACACATGGAGGATATAACATACAGTAGAGAGAGAGAGAGAGAGAGAGAGAGAGAGAGAGAGAGAGAGAGAGAGAGAGAGAGAGAGATGGTTGATAAAGACGATAAATAAAAAAAAAGTGGAACATAAAGGAAAAAGAGATAACGAGAGAAAGGATGCATTGAGAGAAAGAGAAGAAAAGAAATAAAGGAAAATAAAGAATAATGACCATATGCTTAACATTTTATATTTTTATCTCATAATTCAGCAGTATCTTCTCTTCGTATTGTGCCCGCTGGTATGTGTTTGTTGTCGCTTTGTGTGTGTGTGTGTGTGTGTGTGTGTGTGTGTGTGTGTGTGTGTGTGTGTATCCTTCGAAACTCATATCTCTGCTGCTGTGAATAGGTCTCATGTTTATGTCGGTCTGCGTGCATATGTGTGGGCGAGCGTGTCTATGTGCGTGTGCGTGTGTATGTATGTTTTTGCGAGTGTGTGTGTGTGTGTGTGTGTGTGTGTGTGTGTGTGTGTGTGTGTGTCTGTGCTTGTCTGGGTGAGTGCTTATATCTATGTGTCTGTCTGTCATTCTCTCAATCCTCGTACCTACCTGCCTCTATCTCACTCTCTCTCTCTCTCTCCCTCCTCTCTCTCTCTCTCTCTCTCTCTCTCTCTCTCTCTTTCTCACACACACACACACACACACACACACACACACACACACACACACACACACACACACACACACACACACACACACACACACACACACACACACACACACACACACAGCTACAGGTACGTACACGGGTCAGATATGTGTGTGTGTGTGTGTGTGTGTGTGTGTGTGTGTGTGTGTGTGTGTGTGTCTCCTTCCTTTTGATGCTGGGAATATATCTGGTTTTCTATCACTTAGAAGGAGGGAAGAAGGGAGAGAGGGAGGGGGAGAGGGAGGGAGGGAAGGAGGGAGAGAAAGAAGAAAAGGAGGGGAGGGAAGGAATGAAGGAATATGATCTGATTTTCTTTTGCTTAAGAATAAAGAAGGAGATGAGAGAGAGAGAGAGAGAGAGAGTTTTTGAGGAGGAGGGAAGAGTAGGAGGAGGAAGAGAAGCGGATAAGGAGGGATTAGGGAGGAAGGAGGTAAGGAAGGGAGTAGAGGAAGGAGGAGGTGGAGGTGGACAGGAAGGAGGAAGAGGAGGAAAGGAAATAGAGAGGATGGAAGGAAGGAGAGAGAATGGACAGTAGGATGGTAGGAAGCAGGAAGGATAGAAGGAAGGATGAAAGGAAGGAATAATGGACATACAGGACGAAGGAGAGGCAGAAGGAAAGAGTGAGACTGATATGAAGGAGAGAGGAAGAAAGAGAAGGAGAAAAAGAAGGATATAATAGGGAGAAAGAAAAGTTGGAAGGAAAAGGAGAGGCTGGAAGGAAGGAAGGAGGAATGGCAATAGGATTAGAAAGGTAGGGAAGATGAAGGAAGGACTGAAGCTGGAAGGAATGAGACAGGAGCAGAAAAGGAGAAAGGAGAATGGAGATTAGGGAAAAGGAAGGCACGATAGAAAGGAAGAAAGGACAAGGGGAAAGAAGGGAAGACAAGCGAGAAAGATGGAGATGAAAATAAAGAAATAAAGAAGAAAATCAATGAAGAAACGAATGACAGTTTTTGATTCTCCTGCTTCCAGACGATTTTATCTGCCTTTTGTTTTTTTACTTATCGAGTTTTATTCACATTATTTTTATGCATTTTTCGAACCGTATGGGTGTTAGATTTTCTCATACATTAATTCCTTCACTAACAGAGGCTTATTCGAAGTTGAGTAAAATCGTCTGAAATAGTGAAAAATAAAAAAACAAAGCACCGGATGAAGGGGTTAAGGAAAATGTGACATGAAAAAGGGGAAAAAAAAGGAAAAGAAGAGACAAGGAAAAAGAAAATGGAAGAGGACAGTGATTCTTATTTAATTTTCCTCACCTTTTTTCCTCCCTCTTCCCTCCCTCCCCTCCCTCCCTCCCTCCCCCCTCCCTCCTTCTCTCTCTCTCTCTCTCTCTCTCTCTCTGCGGGGTAATTATGATGGAGGAGAGGTCAGCGGTGATGGAGGATGGAGGGAAGAGGTGAAGAAGGGAGGAAAAAGAGAGAGGGGAAGGGCGGGGGGGGGGAGGGAAGCATGGGTGCATAGAAGTAAGGGAATGAAGAAGGGAGGGAGGGAGGGAGGGAGGGAGAAGAAGAAAGAGGAGGAGAGGAAGAGGGAGAAAAGAAAGATGGATGGGTGACATGAAAGAAGACGAAAGAAAGAAATATAAAGGAGGAAAAAAATGGACTGATGAATGGATGGGGAGGGAGAGAGAGAGAGAGAGAGAGAGAGAGAGAGAGAGAGAGAGAGAGAGAGAGAGAGAGAGAGTAAATAAAACTTATGAAATAACTGAAACATAATAATAAAAGAATGGGAAGAGAGGGGAGATAGACTGATAGATAAACAGGTAGATAAATAGATAATAAAAGATAGATAGAGAGACAGATAGATAGGTAGGTAGGCAGATAGACTGACAGACAGATATATTGATGATTAGGTAATATCATAAAATGCAATGTATATATAACTAAGAAAAGACATAAATACAAAGATAAATACAACTCTCTTTCTCTCTCTCTCTCTCTCTCTCTCTCTCTCATTACTTATGCATTGATGGATCTGAGGCTAATGGCGCCCCTCCTCTCGCTACACAAGGAAAAAAAAAATAACTGAACGTCGTCGTGTTTGTCGTGGAGCTGGGCAGGGAGTGGGGAGGGGGAGGGGGGATAGGGGAGGGGGATGGAGTAGGGGGGGAGGAAGAGAAGGTAAGGGAGTGGGGAGAGGGGAGGGAACGGATAGGTTCGAGAAAGGACAGGGAAGAGGGAAGGGAAAGTAGTAGGGAGGGGGAAAGGGAAGGGAGCTGAAGGGAGATGGGAAAGGCAAGGAGGGGTAGGAAAGTGTGTAGGAGGGGGTAGGGAAAAGGCATATATGGGGAAGAGGAAGGGAGTAGGGAAGAGGGAAGGGAAGGGCAAGAGGGGGGAATGAGAAGGGGGATAGAGGAGGTAAGGGAGTCTGATGTGAACAAAGGGGGTAGAGGTAAGGGAGGGAGGTGTTGGGGAATGGAATGGAGTATGGAATGGTGCTGTGTGTGTGTGTGTGTGTGTGTGTGTGTGTGTGTGTCTGTGTGTGCGTGTGTAGAGTTGGGATATATATGTGTGTAGGGGATATGTGTGTTTCAGTCTAGGGCTTCTGTCTGTGTGGATGCGAGAAAATGTGTGAAGTGATGGATACGGAGAAATAAACAGTACCCGTATTTTGTGCCAAAGGGGTGACAATGAGGGTAGTCTGTGTGAGAGTACTGAATGAAGTGGTGTTTCTATGGGTATGGGGGTGAAGGGACGATTTATATATGGGAGAGGGGTTCACGTGGGCTAATAGACAGTATGTGGGCTATGTTTAGAGGGACGGGTTGCTAATTGAAGGTTGGTTGTGTATGTGGGAGTGATGTTTTGATGACGGCCTCTATGGCGGGAATAAGCTGAGTGGGTGTGTGTGAAAAGAGGTAGCTATTCCAGGATTTTCTATGTGGGAGTATTGTTTGTGGGGATGTTTCTGTGTATCTGGCTGGCAGTAGGCTATATGAAAGTGCTATAGGAAAGCTTGTCGAGAGAGAGTGCTGTTTATAGAGGTGTTCATTATCAAAGTGTATTGTCTGTGTGTCTGTTATCGGTGGCAGAATATGAGAGGATAAAAGTGCTATATCAAGGATGGCCGTGAGGGAATGATCCTTGTAGAGCTGTTGCTCTACGAAGGTACATTAATTAATATATATATAAATATATATATATATATATATATATATATATATATATATATATATATATATATATATATATATATATATATATATATATATATATATATATATATATATATATATATATATATATATATATATATATATATATATATATATATATATATATATATATATATGTGTGTGTGTGTGTGTTTGTGTGTGTATGTGTGTGTGTGTGTGTGTGTGTGTGTGTGTGTGTGTGTGTGTGTGTGTGCGCGCGAGTAAGTATTACCTCATATAAACATAATCAAACGGCCCCAGAGAAAGATTTCTTAGTCCTACATTTAAGGCGATGGTGACCTGCCTCACGAGCCCCTGAATGGCATTACGTAAACAAATAAGTCCAACAACCCTTCAGATGGAAACTCTTACAGGAAACAATTAACCTTGCCATTCAGTGTATAAAAAAATAGTCACTTAGAGAGAGAGAGAGAGAGAGAGAGAGAGAGATCAACATAATTTCCTCCCAGTCTTCATTCATCTTTGATTGTCTCTCTTTTTCTTTTGGTTTTGATCATTGCACATATATAATCCCTGGTACTGCTTTCTCGTAGGCATAGGAGGCTCTCGAGAACTTCCCTCCCTTCTCTCTCTCTCTCTCTCTCTCTCTCTCTCAGGCTTCCATGCTTGCCCCTGCCTGCTATGGTAATGCCTTGGGGGTCATTGTACCGCTGGATGAAGCTTGACTGATAGCAGAGATAACAGTACATAGGGGGTACTGTGATGGTGATTGTAGTGGTGATTGTGTGGTGATTGTAGTGGTGATTGTGCGATTGTTAGTGAGGACATGGAGGTACTTGGGGGTTATTGTGTTGGTGATTGTGGTGGTGATGGTGTGATTGTGACTGGGGACATTGACGTAAGGGCTATAGTGCTGGTGATTGTGACTATTTGTGATTGTGATTGAGGACAGGGTTACAGTGATGATGACTGCGTAGCTGTGATTGTGACTGTGTGTTTGTGATTGTGGATGATAACATAGCCGTACATAGGGAGAATTGTGATGGTGATTGTGATTGTGTGATTGTGACTGTGAATGGAGACACAGAAGCGCTTAAGGGTTATGGCGTTGGTGATTGTGACTGTGACTGCACTGTAACTATGATTGCATGTAGGGTATAGTGATGGTGATTGTGATTGTATAGTGATTGTGATTGTGTGCTTGTGTCTGTGATGAAATAGACAATAGGGCACAGGGAGTATAGTGATGGCCATTGTGATTGTGTGTGTGTGTGTGTGTGTGTGTGTGTGTGTGTGTGTGTGTGGTTGATAGAATAGGCAGTAGTACACAAGGGAGAATCAAACGCAGACTCATAGGTGAAATAATGATAATGATTGTGGGGCTGCGATTGCAAATGTGTGGGGCTGCCTCTGTAAACATTTTCATTGCAAGTCTGTGTGTGTGTGTGTGTGTGTGTGTGTGTGTGTGTGTGTGTGTGTGTGTGTGTGTGTGTGTGTGTGTGTGTGTGTGTGTGTGTGTGTGTGTGTGTGTGTGTGTGTGTGACGGTAGACTATTTGACGTGGTGGCAGGGAAAGTGCGTTTGTAGCAGAAATAATGTGTTGTTGGATATTTGGTGGCAGGATGAGTGTGTTGGTTTCAGTATGTTGGCAGGATGAGTGTGTTGGTTTCAGTATGTTGGCAGGAAGAGTGTGTTGGTTTCAGTATGTTGGCAGGAAGAGTGTGTTGGTTTCAGTATGTTGGCAGGATGAGTGTGTTGGTTTCAGTATGTTGGCAGGAAGAGTGTGTTGGTTTCAGTATGTTGGCAGGATGAGTGTGTTGGTAGCAGGAAGAGTAGTGATGACACGATGGTGATAGTGGTGAATGAGAGGAATTATGGTGACAGCGGCAGGGAGGGAGGTGATGGTGGCGGGGAGGATGGGAGAAAGTGTGTGTTATTGGCAGGGTGATGGCAGAGTGGTGGCAAGGAGGCGTCAGAGTGAAGGTGCTAGGGTGATGGCAGTGTGGTAATGGTGGCAGGGTGGCGTGGCGTGGCGTCAGAGAGGCGGGGGAGGGCGTCTGGGAGATCAGGGGGCGATGGCAGGATGGCGGAGATTGATGATGGCACGGTGGCGGCAGGGCGGTGGTGGCGGCAAGGTGGTGACAGGGTAGTGGTGGCAGGGTTAGGTGGCAGAGGGATGGCAGGGGTGTGTGAGAATGGTGTGACAGGGTAGCGAGTTAAAGTGATGGCAGAAGAAGCGGCAGGGGAATGAGAAAAGTTTGTAGCTAGCAAGGGTGTGAAAAAAGGTGTGCGAGTTTGGCAGGGTGTGAAGTTGCTGGGGAAGGATGGCAGGAATGCGAGTACGGCAGGGGTGATGGAAGGGAGGACGGGGTGGCAGGGGTGGTGGCAGGGACGGGAGGAGTGGCAGGGGTGGTGGCGGCAGGGAGGGGAGGGGTGTGAGCTAACTGGGTTATATCACTCAACGGCTGTCCGCGGCTGCTAACCTTATTACCGGTAACCCCTCACTCCCATTACCTCCCCCTCACCCCCCTCACCCCCTCACACTTTCCCCCCCGTTACTTCGCCTTCATCCCCTTCACTCCTCACACCCCCTACACCCTCACTTCTGTTTTCCCTCTATTAGCACCTCCCCCTTACCCCCTCCCATCACTTCACCCCCTCACACCCTCTATTACTCTTTACTGCCACTACTCCACTTCACCTCCCTTTCACTCCCATTCACCCCTCGCCCCTTCACCCCCCTCTGTTACCTCTCTCTACCACTGCCTAAGTCTCACCCCCTCCCCTCACCCTGTTTGTCACCCCCTCACTACCATTATCTCACCCTCACCCCTTTTCACCCCTCACACCGTTTGTCACTCCTCATTATCTTTATCTCTCTCTCTCTCACCTCTTCACCGACCCTCACCATTCACTCCCTCACCCTTCTCTTATACCATTCTCTCTCTCTCTCTCTCTCTCTCTCTCTCTCTCTCTCTCTCTAGTTCCGATTTCTACCCTCTCTAATGTCTTCTTTACTCTTTAATTCTTTTTTTTATTTGTTACCTGCGCTTCATCTTTATCCTCTCAAGTTCCTGTTCCTTTACTTTTTGATATTCTCTTTCTGTTTCTTGCTTTTTTTTGCTTTATTTTCTCTATTCTCTTTCCTTTTTAACATTCCTCTTTACTTTTAACTTGTTTTCGTCATATCTGAGGAGCTACGGGAACACGGAAGAACAAAGAAGGGTATATGAACGAACAGGAAAATTATAGAGACTCAGAGCCAAGGCACAGAGACAGACGTACCCATAACGACACAGATCAATCCCACAGACAGCTCAGACGCACAGACACAGATATCAGAGCCACAAACCAAAGACAAGAATCGACATGAGAGGTACAGAAGAGGACACAGACTGAGACAGAGAAAAAAATAACAATAGGAGCGATAAGCGGGCTACAGAAACACAGATAAAACATACAAACACACACGTAAAAGTGACAGAGACGAAAGGACAGAAGAGCGACACAGAGACACGGATCAAAGGCACAGAAATGAGAAGAGTCGGATAAACAGACACAGATGGAGACCGCCACACAAATAAACATAAGAGACAAGTGAGCCAAAGAAACACAGATGAAAGCCACGGAGACACACATGAAGGCCACAGAAACCGAGACCAAAGCCACAGAAAAACACGAGGGCCACAGAAACCCAGACCAAAGCCACGGAGACACACTAGGGCCACAGAAGCAGAGATCAAAGCCTCAAACAAAAACACAAGCTCCACAGAAACCCAGATCAAAGCCACAGAGACACAAACAAGCACCACAGAAACCCAGACCAAAGCCACAGACACACACGGGGACCACAGAAATCCACACCAAAGCCACAGACACACACGAGGGCCACAGAAACATAGACCAAAGCCACAGACACACGCGGGAACCACAGAAACCCAGATCAAAGCCACAGCGGTGAGGTGAGAGGCATAAAGAGAACAGGTATTGAGGGTCACCTATCAATATTCCAGGTGTTGACTCGTTATGTCCTTCTCGCTGACTAATTGGCTGGCAGGTAAAGTGGCTGCTTTGACCCTACCCTAACCCGATGAGTGGATGGCTGAGTGGATGAGTGGATGGCTGAGTGGATGACAGTGGATGAGTGTATGGATGAGTGGATGAGTGGATGGATGAGTGGATGAGTGGTTGGATGAGTGGATGGCTGCGTGAATGAGTGGATGGCTGAGTGGATGGGTTATGGGTGAGTGGTTGAGTGACTAAGTGAATAACTGGGCAAGTAACTGAATGAGTGAGTGCCTTTTTGGGTGAATGACAGGATGAATATTAACTGACTGATTAGCTGACTGGCTGATTGAATGTGTGAATGAATGAGTCGCTGAGTGAATGACTGAATAGCTGAGCAAATGAATGAAAGGTTGATTTATTGAGTGAGTGAATGACTGGGTAAATAGGTGAATGAATGAGTAAATAAATAGGCGAGTGATTGATAAGTGAGTGAGTGGGTAAATGAATGAGTGAATGAGAGGCTGAATTACTGTTTGCATGACTGAGCGAATGAGTGGCTGAAGGAACGACTTAATGACTTGAGTGGCTGTTTGAGTAAGTGAATAAGTGGGTGAATGAGTGGATGAGTGAGTGGGTGAATGGATGAGTAGTTTGGATGCCATCTGTGTGAGGCCAGGCCAATTAAGCACAACGTATCAACCCTCTCCACCTAATGAGACGTAGAGAGAGAGAGAGAGAGGGAGAGGGGAGAAAGAGTTGGCTCCCCCCTCCTCTCTCCCTCCTCCTCCACTTCCTCCTCCTCCTCCTCCTCTTCCTTTTCATCATTATCATTCTGTCTATTGCTTTCTTTATTCATCTTCCGTTCTCCTAATCTTCTCTCTCTCTCTCTCTCTCTCTTTCCCCTCCCCTAGTCCTCCTTACCTTAATCTACCCTTTCTAGGAGCCTTTTAATACCCTGAGATTAACTCCCCTTCCTTCTCCCTTCCCCCTCGCTCCTCTCCCCCTTCTCTCCCCCCTTCACTCTCTCCTCTCCCTCCTCTCTCTCCCCTTCCTTCTCCCCTCTCCCTCCCTCCTCTCCATCCTCTCTCTCCTCACTCTCTCCTCACCCTTATGTCTTCTTTTTTTTCTTTTCCTTCTCTTCCCACTCATCTTTGTCTTCATTCTCCCCCTCTCTGTCTCTGTCTGTCTGTCTGTTGTGGGGGTTGTGGAGGGGTTAAAGGGAGACTGTTTCTGACCCCGGAGATCAACGGCACTTCTTCGTGACTAGCACCATATTCTAGTGCTACTCTCTTGCATTAACCCAGCACTGAGGACGGAGAGGGGCAATTTTAGGCCAAGTTGAAGTGAACAGAGTTTAGTTTCTCCATACTTTCAAAAACTTGCCTGAATGAAGCAAAAAAAAAAAATAATAAATAAAAAATAAAAAAAAGAAAGGATCCTCGGACTCAAAAGGTTAAGTTTGACGCAAAAAATACTCGAAGAAATATATGAAGAAAATGGTGTAAATATTTTTTATGAATGGAGGACACCTGTAAGTTTGTGTATATATTTTTTTCTTCCTCTGTTCATCTGTAAATAAATAAATAAACAGTTAAGGTGTCAGACAGGATTACCCCTTCCTTCAGGTGAGTATTTGGGTGGGCTAACTAAATGACGCCTCATGGTTTAGTGGGCTCAGGCGATGCAACCAGATGGGGTCCGTAAGGGTTTATATCTGAGGGTGGGTTAGGGTTAGGCGCTCTCTCTCTCTCTCTCTCTCTCTCTCTCTCTCTCTCTCTGACTCCTGGTTATCCTCTTTTCGGGACTTGGGCGAGAGCTTTGTCATCGCACTTGACATCTCAAAGGCTTTCAACCGAGTATGGCATAAATACTTAATTTCCAAACTGACCTCTTACGGTTACTTTCCTTCTATTTGTGCCTTTGTCTCTTGCTCACTTTCTGGTCGTTCTATAGCTGCTGTTGTAGACGGCCACCTTTCTTTTAGAGCTATCAATAGTGGTGTTCCTCAGGTCTCTGTCCTATCACCAATTCTCTTTCTTTTGTTCATCAGTGACTTTCGAAGCTGCAAAATGTACGTCTAACTCTATCCACTCTAATGCTGATGACTCCACCCTTCACCTTTCCATTCGCTTCCCGCAGCGTCCATCTCAGCAGTCACTTCAACAAACATGGGATGAGGCTATGGTACACCTAATGTTTGGCGTAGCTCATAGCTCTGATTGGAGTAAAAGTAATCTTGTTGTGTTTAATGCATCAAAAACTTAGTTCTTACGTCTATCAACCCGACAAAAGCTTCTACAGGAGTACCCTCTAATTTTTAACAATATCTAGCTCAATCTTGCATCATCTTTAAACATACTTTGGGTTTCATTCTCATGGAATTTATCTTGGAAAGATCATATTACATCTCTTGTAAAATCTACGTCCAAGATTTAGGTGTGCTAAGCCGACTCTGTGCCTTCTATACCCTTGCACAGTTGTTGACTTTATACACAGGTTTTATTCACCCCTACGTAGAGTACAACTCTCATGCGTGGGGAATCTCCCCACATACAGCTCTTCTCAACAAGGTGGAGTCAAAGGCTTTTCTCCTCATTAAGTCTCCTCTTGCTGGCTCCCTTCAGGCTCTTTCTCTTCGCAGCAGTATTTATCTCAATTCAGTCACAACTTCATTGATCACTTCTCCTATGAACTGTCTGCTTGCATCCCTCCACCACTCTTGCGGGTGCATAGCACCTGTCTAGCAAGAAACTCTCGTACCTTTTTGTCCATTTCTCTAATGCAAGAGTTAACCATTACTTTCAGTCCTTCATGTATGCGACAGGTCAACTCTGGAACTGTCTCCCTTTGTCTGTATTTCCCACTGCCTATGATGTTGAATCTTTCAGACGCAGTGTGACCAGGCATCTCGAAATGAACAGAACTTGAATTTGGCTCTGCTGTCTTGTTCTTGTATTTTCTTGGAGGGAACAGTTTGCGGGCTCCTGGTCTTTGGTTCCTTATTCCTTAACGTGAACCCGATCGACTGCAGGCTGGAGGTGCCTTTATAATGAAACCAAATATTCTGTTTCCCGGCGGCTAGAGAAGGAACAGAGGGACTTTTACCTAACCCTTCATCTCTGCCGGCCGGTCATGTCGGTGCCACCACATGAAGGTGCTTCTCTCCAGCACCGTCCAAGCCATTTCACATGATACGGAAACCTACATAAGAGTCAGTTATTGCTGCACATCGAGGGCTTAATTTATTTTGCCATTTTTCTCTTAACTTTGCATTATTTTGCTATTTTACTCTTTATTTTGCAATTTTACTTTTAACTTGGCTTTATTTTGCCATCATACTCTTAACTTGGCTTTATTTTGCCATTCTACTCTTCTCTCTCATTTCAGCGTGAAGTATTTAGTATCAGTATGAGTGAAAACAAGCGTGCACACAGGTAATTTTATACAGAATTTAAAGCCTAGCAGAATTTATGAATAGATACCTTTTAATAAACAAGGTAAGAAGAACAGGTTAATTGATGTGTCCTTCCCTCGCCTTTCTTTCTTCCCCTTCTCACCCTTTCTTCCTCTCTATCATTTCTCCTTTTCTACCCCTCCCTCCTCTCCCTTTCTTCTTCTCCTTCCCCCTCCCTCCTCCTCCCTTTCTTCCCCTTCCTTCCCCTCCCTTTCTTCCCCCTAATCCTACTTCCTTACCCCAAATCCCCTCCGAGTAATTTTCTCAATCCTCTCTCCCTCCAGCTTAAAGATTCCTCCCTCCATCTCTCTCTCTCTCTCTCTCTCTCTCTCTCTCTCTCTCTCTCTCTCCTTCCCCTCCATTATCATCATCCCTCTCCTTATCCCTCTCCCATCACCACATTCATCATCATTCTCTTAGTCTTATTTCTTTCTTTGCCTCCCCTACTCTCTCTCTCTCTCTCTCTCTCTTCCATGTCTTTCCCATCATCAGTTCCTCTTTCTTTATATAATGACCTTCCACAACAGATCATCTCCCTTCCCCTTTCACCTCCCCCTCCTCCCCGTCTCTCTCTCTCTCTCTCTCTCTCTCTCTCTCTCTCTCTCTCTCACGACAAACACAGCGCCTTTTTAAGCCCCAGACCAATTAGAGGGCTGATGATAGGTGCTTATGGCCTGTGTAACGGGTCTGAATGGGGTTTGATTCCCCTTGGCTACTTGAATGGCATTGGATTAAAAGACGAGCCAACGACTAGGTCGCCTTGATCTTATTCTTTCTCTTTCTCTGTCTCCATCTCTCATTATGGCCGTATCAGAAATTTGACATTCTTTTCTAAACTTGCAGATGGCGTTCAGCAGAGTGCCTGATAGAAAGTTGATGTCAATAACTCGTAAACACTGACTTCAGGGTAAACTGGGTGTAGGGGCTGAAGACTGGTTGATGTACTGACGTCAGATAGTAGTAGTAAATAGGGAATTATCTGGCTGGACATTAGTTGTAGGTGGAGTGCCCCAAGGTTCAATTTTAGGTCCATTATCTATTTACCTTTTACAACACTGACATAGATGTGGGAATCGTAAACCAAACTGTCAAAAATTCATACAACACAAAGCTCGGAGGTAATGGTTTGTCATTTGAAAAGGTTGAGTCATTACGTAGGGATGTGGTTAAAGCAAGGGAGTGGCCTGAACAGTGACAAATACCATTCAACCTGGATAAATGTAAGACAGGTGGAAGATGGTGCACAGTGGTCTTGCAAATCCAGGAACGAACAGCATTTTGTCAATAAGTGCAGTTAGCAATACTGACGTGGAAAAAGATCGAGGTGTATTAATTAGCAGTGATTTTAGGTTCTCCACATTCTGCATTAAAATAGAAGGGAAAAAAAAAAAGTTTCTACGATACATAAGAAAGGAAGTTCAGGTACAAAGGTAAGGAATTCTGTCTTTTCACCTCTCTCTCTCTCTCTCTCTCTCTCTCTCTCTCTCTCTCTCTCTCTCACCAATTAGAAGGGCAGATGTTATGTGCTTATGGCGTGTGTAATGGGTCTGAATAGGGTCTGATTCCCCTTGGCTACTTGAATGGCAGTGGATTAAAAGACCAGCTTCAAACTAGGTCGCCTTGATCTCTCTCTCTCTCTCTCTCTCTCTCTCTCCATTTTAATTCAGTATGTCCCAATCTTTACCTTGGCTGATAATAATATTTATCTTTATTTGAAAATTTTTGCGTTTTATTCCCTATTTCTTTTCCTCTGTTTTTCCTTTCATTGTTTACATGAGAGAGAGAGAGAGAGAGAGAGAGAGAGAGAGAGAGAGAGAAGAGGATACGAGAGGGAGGAAGATAAAAGTGGGGAGAGAAGGGAAGGGAAAAAGGGAGATGAGGTTATATGGGTTAAAAGGAGGAGAGAAAAACAGAAGTGAGGGGAAGGAGAGATTTGTGAGAAAGCTGCATGAGAGGGAGACGAAGATGGACGAGAGAGAGAGAGAGAGAGAGAGAGAGAGAGAGAGAGAGAGAGAGAGAGAAGATGGAAGCAGTAATGGAAGAGGCTGAGGAAGGAGGGAGAGGCAGAGAGGTGAAATGGCCGGAAAGTGAAGGGGAAGGGGAGGAGAAAGAGGCGAGGATGAGTGTTAAATGGAGAGAGAGAGAGAGAGAGAGAGAGACAGAGAGAGAGAGAGAGAGAGAGAGAGAGAGAATTAATACTTTACCGAACTGAAATGCCCAGTGAAAGATTTATTTGTCGACAGAAGCCAATAATGTTAATAAAAAATAAGGAATCCCACATTTAGTTTATGGTTGATTTTACGGGTTATGCTTTTTGTTTACGTATTCCCTTTTACCTCAAATTATCTATCTGCCTATCTATCCATCCATCTGTCTATTTATCTGTGTATCTGTCTAACTGTCTATCTATTTTTACATGGATTTGTGTTTAGGTGAGTTCTTTTGTGTGCTCAGTTTATATATTTATTTTTAAGAGTATAACCAATATTACCTTCACACTAATAATTCCTAATTATTGCTCTCTCATATCATCACAAAATGACTAGGATCACCTGCTTCCCCCTCCACCTCCACCTCCACCTACTTAAAGTTCAAGTCAGCCTCCAGCTCCTCCACCACCTCCCATTCATCTTAATCGTCGCTGTTATTATATTGTCTTTCTTAGTATTACCTTCCATTTTAATACCTCTTGTTTTCCACTTCTTTCTCCTTTTCTCTTTGTCATTTTCTGTTTGTCTGTCTGCCTCTCTGTCTCTCTCTCTCTGTCTCTGTCTCTCTCTCTCTCTCTCCATTTGCCCTCATTCTTCTTTGGTCTCTCTGTCTCTACTTCCTCATTATCGCTCTCTTTCCCCCTTTTTCTCTCTTCCTTTCCTTCCTTCATCTCCTCCCATCTCCTACAATTCCCCTTTCCTCTTCCAGTTCAGAACTTGAAAGACTGATATAATCCTAGCAAGATCTTGTTATGGAATACTGTATGTGGAGGATTAAGAATATTTATTTTTTGTACGTCTCCCTACCTCTCTTCCTCTATCTCCCTCCATTCTTCTCTCCTTTTTTTTTTCTGAATGTTCTTTCCTTCTTCCCTCTTTTGGCCTTTTTTGTACGCCCTTTTGCGTTACTTTTCTCCATCTCTCCTCTCTCCTTCATCCTTTTCTCTCCCTCTCCTTCCCCTCCACTTTTCTTCTCTCCCCCTCCCCTCCAAATCTCCCCTGCCACATGACCACGAAGTCATTTACCCCACTTCCTCTCCCCCTCCTTCCCCAAAAGGCAATGGACTCTTCTCTTCCCCCTCCCCTCCTTTCCCCTTCCTTCCCCTCCTCCCATCCCTCTTACCCTCATCCTTCCCTTCCTCCTTCCTTCCTCCTCCCCCTCTTCCTTCTTCTCCCTTCCTCTGCTCCCCCTTCTCCTCCCCCCATTCACCCTTTCTTTACTCTTTCTTCTTCCTTCTCCTCCTCCCTTTCCCATCCCCCATTTCCCCTTCCCCTTTCTTTCATCCTCCTTTCTCCCTTCTCTTACCTTCCTTCCCCCTTCCCCTTTCCTCTTCTTCTTCCTCCCTCCTATTCCCCCCTTCCATCCTTCTTCCTCCCTCCCCTTCCCCCTCCCTTCCCCTGCCCTTTCCTCCCCCCTGCCGTGACTGCCGGTAAAATTAAGCCAATGGAATACAATTACTGGCAAAACAATGCATACCTGATTACTCCTCCACCTTACCCTACTACTCCACTCCACTCCACTCCACTCCACCTGACCCTACCACTTTAAACATACTCCACTCCAGTCCACCTTACCCCATCATACTCCATTCCACTCTTCCACTGTACACCACTCCTCTCCACTCCTCCATCTTACCTTACCACTCCACTCCTCTCCTTCACCCTCACCCTTCCACTCCTCTCCTCCATGCCACATACCTCATTCCACAGTAACACTCCACCCTCTCCACCTCTCTACACCACCCAGTCGATCGATCCATACTATTCACTTCATTGTATTGTTAATTCCACCTCAGTAAAATACACCAACCACTCCACGCCATCACACCACTCATCTCCACCACTCCACTCTGTCCACACGGTTATTCCACCATTGCCACTTCCTTATACTACCTATTCCACATTTTCTAACCCACCACACCATTCATTCCACCCCACTACACCACTCCTTCCATAACATACTCCACACCACCTCATCTGTTCCATCTCACCTCACTCCATCACACCTCCATTACACTCCACCCTCTCAACCAGCCCACCACACCTCACTCCTCCACACCTCTCACTTCACTTCCTCAAACCATCCACATCACATGACACCACACCACATCACACCACACTACGTTTCAAATAATCGATCCACACCACACCACACCACACCATTTCATTCCACCCTATTTGTTCCATCCCACTGCACCACCACCATACCCCACTATACTCCCCCAAACCATACCACAATCCACCACACTCATCATTCTTCTCATCTTTGCTTCCTCAAATTATCCATTCAGCATCCACTTCGCACCACCATACCATCCTTCTACACCACCCTTTCCACACTGTCCTAGTTCACACCACACCACACCACACCACACCACACCACACCACACCACACCACACCACACCACACCACAAGAAGATACACCACTTCCCTCCACCACACCATGCCACTTCACTCCACCCCTGCCCGCCACCCCACCCCACCTCACCTCTCCACCACCCAACCCCACCACTCCACCCCACCACACCACACCACATAACCTTTTCCGCACTCCCACTCCATACGACACTACACCCCACCACACCACGGACTAGCCCCACCCTCTCCCCCACACCTTCCCCAGCCCCACACCACCCCAACTCACTGCTCACACGTGTAGAAATATTTGCATACCAGAATTTATAGATGTAATTGAGAGGTTTTTTAGGGAGCAGAATGAAACTAGTCAAAGCACATAATAGCCAATAATTACGCTGAGAATAGTCGAGAATAAAGACTCAGGTGGATAATAAAGGATAATGATAACGAAGGAGATGATAATGCATAATAACGAAGTAGACTGTAATACATAATGACTCTATGATAAAGCGTGATGATAACTAAGTACATAATAAAGCGTAATAAGAATATGATACAGTAAATGGTAGAGTAGTAGTAGTAGTAGTAGTAGCCTAGTAGTAGTAGTAGTAGTAAGTGAGAATCTGGAACAATCCTCGGGCGGATAAAGCAAAACTGCAAATACAACACACACACACACACACACACACACACACACACACACACACACACACACACACACACACACACACACACACACACACACACACACACACACACACACACACACTGCGCGAGAACTTTGCTAAAACACTTAAAGGAATCATGACTCTCTCTCTCCCTCTCTCTCTCTCTCTCTCTCTCTCTCTCAGTAATAAATACGAGACATAGAGATGATAAAGGGAAAATAGGCAAGAATGAGAGAGAAGGAGTAATGAAAATAAAGGAGGGTAAATGATGACAATAGAGGAGGATTAGAGGGAGAAGTGATGAAAACATTAACGAGAGAGAGAGAGAGAGAGAGAGAGAGAGAAAGAGAGAGAGAGAGAGGTAACCCAGCCCCACATAGTCGTTCCTCCTGTCGCTCGCGTGTGTGGGTGTC
>NC_137027.1:9610149-9627649 GCF_032717465.1 Coenobita brevimanus
TCTTATCATTATCATTATAGGCGTTATTATTTTTACTATTATTATTACTGTTATTATTATTATTATTATCATTATTATTATTATTGTTATTATTATTAGTCTGAGGGGTGTTTTTGATACGGTTTGTTGGGGTCATATTTAACTTCTTATGTACAAAAAATCACTCTTACGCTACATTATACTCGTAGACCAGTGTGTATCAAGTATGGCATCGTACTGAAGCGGTTAATGCTTGGTATGAATGCTAGAGCTGCGTCCACCATTCAAGGGTTGATGGTACCAATATTATCTCTTAGGCTTCTATGTCTCTCTCTCTCTCTCTCTCTCTCTCTCTCTCTCTCTCTCTCTCTCTCTCTCTCTCTCTACCAGCCCCAACTATCGATTGCAATAACGAAGATTGAACTGACTCACCTGGATTTCTCTACATTGCACTTAAGGGCCGTGGAAAATGTTGGTAGTTGTGGTAGGGATGGTGGTAGTTGTGGTAGGGATGGTGGTAATTGTGGCAGGGATGGTGGTAGTTGTGGTAGGGATGGTGGTAGTTGTGGTAGGGATGGAGGTATTGTGGTAGGGATGGTGGTAGTTGTGATAGGGATGGTGGTAGTTGTGGTAGGGGTGGTTGTGGTGAGGAGCTGTGATGGTGGATGAAGAAGAAGTGGTAGTGGGATAGGAATGATTGTGGTGGTGGTAGGAATGGCGGTAGTGGTGGTGGAGATGGTGTTAGCCGTGGTAGGGATGGTGGTAGTTGTCGTAGAGATAGTGGTAATGGTGGTGGATGGTAGTAGATGTGGTGAAGGGCAGGAATGGTGGTGGTATCTGTGGTGGAGGTAGTAGTGGTGATGAGAGGTGAGTGGGATAGTTATAGAAGTAGAAGCGAGAGAGAGAGAGAGAGAGAGAGAGAGAGAGAGAGAGAGAGAGAGAGAGAGAGAGAGAGAGAATGTGTTGCTAATGGTGGCAGTAGTGATAGGTGGACAAATGGCAAGGAGAATGAAATACGGGAGATGAGATGCAATGGTGGTAATGATGGTGGCAATGGTGGTAGGTGTGATGATGGTAGTGATGATGGTAGTAGTGGTGGTAAGTGTGATGGTGGTAGCGGTGATGGTGATAGTGGTGGTAGGTGTGATGATGGTAGCGGTGATGGTGATAGTGGTGGTAGGTGTGATGATGGTAGTAATGATGGTGGTAGTGGTGGTAGGAGTGATGATGGTAGTGGTGATGGTGGTAGTGGTGGTAGGTGTGATGATGGTGGTAGTGATGGTAGGTGTGATGGTGGTAGCGGTGATGGTGGTACTTCATGTGGGAATAACCTCCATTAACCTCCTCACTGCGATGACAACTATTGTATTTTAGAGTTGCCTACCGTCCACTCACCTGATGTAGTACTACCATTAGGTGACGCTACACTGAGTAATAAGCCAAATGGTTACTTGTGGCCGATTAAAAAAAAAAAATTACTGCATTGGTGGGTAATAATATAACTAAATTGATACTTGGACTCCTATTCTCCCTGACACCTCTTCCTTAGCGATTTATTTTTGGATATGGGTGGTTAATATCCTTTTGTGCTTTATTTATGCAGAGTACAGCGATATTGGAAGGGTTTATGTAACACAGAAGAGGACAGGAAGGTGTAATAAGCCTAATAAATCGCTTAGGAAAAGATGTTAAGGAGCTTCTCAAACCAATGAAAATAGAAGCCTTGGAGGTCTAGTGGGCCAAGGCGATCTAAATAATTGTGGCCTAAAAGGAATTATATCTGAAGGACGTTTGGGGTTTCTTTCTCACCAAGTACTGCTCAGGGGCGAGACACTGTTCATACATGTCTTAAAATTTCTCACGTGAGTAATTTAGCTTCGCGTCCCTAAGATCTCGACTTAAAATTGAAAGGAAGAATTAAAGACTGATTAAGCAGGTATAGTTAAAAGACGCCGTAGAGAAAACTTTAATTATCTCATCATCTCATATTCACTTTATTTTCTCACTCTCTCTCTAATCTTGGTTTTATTTTTGCTGGTCCTCTGTGATCTCAGTTTACCTTCTTTCTCGCTCTAATCTCACTCTGATCATTTTCTTAGACATCCTTCAATCTCCCTCTTTCTTTTCTCTCTTTCTTTCGTTCTTTCTTCATGTTATTCACTTGCCCAGTCTTTAATTTCATTGTGTGTGTGTGTGTGTGTGTGTGTGTGTGTGTGTGTGTGTGTGTGTGTGTGTGTGTGTGTGGTTTGCGATCATGTGTACCTGGGTGCTGTTATTGTGTGACTGAACAAGCTTATGTGTACGACTGGGTGTGTGTCAGTGTGTGTGTGTGTGTGTGTGTGTGTGTGTGTGTGTGTGTGTGTGTGTGTGTGTGTGTGTGTGTGTGTGTGTGTGTGTGTGTGTGTGTGTGTGTGTGTGTGTGTGTGTGTGTGTGTGTGTGTGTGTGTGTGTGTGTGTGTGTGAAAATATAGACGAGTCAGTCTCCATATGCTTTTGTGGATATGTCAACCTGTGTGTAATTGTGTGCGTATATGCGTGTACATAGGTCCGCCTGTATCCGTGTGCGTATGGCTCTGTGTGCGTGTGAGTGGCTTAGCGGTCGGCTTACGTGGACAGGGAGGAGCAAAAAAGGAAATTTGCGTAAAAATGTGAGGCTTACTGTTGCTGCGGTATTGACAGAGGTGGGCTGGGGGCTCACTCACTCACTCGCTCACTTTCACTCACTCGCTCACTTTCACTCACTCGCTCACTCTGTCACTCGCTCACTCTGTCACTCGCTCACTTTCATTCACTCACTCGCTCACTCGCTTTGTCACTCGTTCACTTTCACGCACTGGCTTACTTTTATTCTCGTTCAGTTTCACCCTTTCACTTTCACTAACGGGTTCATTTTCACTCACGCGCTAGTTCTCTCACACTCGCTCACTTTCACTCACTTGCCCACTTTCACTCCGTTTCACCCACTAGTTAACCTTGACTCACCCTTTCACTTTCGCTTCCTCTCATTTGTTCACTTTCACCCTAGCTGGCCCTCTCACTCACTCACTCACTCACATTCCCTTTGCCTCACTCACTCACATTCTCTTTGGCTCACCGCTGAATGACTTACTCTGCCTCTTACGCTCATTCTGACTCACTGTTCAATCTCACTCACTTCCTTTTGAGCAGAACTGAAACATAACAAAAGGACGCCCACGTAATGAAGGGGTTAAGTCGTGTATGGATCCTCCGGTGGCTGGGTGGGTAGCGTGTCTGTCCAGGAATCATCAGGACCTGGGTTCGATTTCACTCAGCGGCGGCCATTTAAGCGGAAACAGAATTATGCTCTTATTTTTGGTTTCAGGCTGCCTCAGTCTTGCGTCTTCCTCGCTCACAATCACTCACACTGATTCACTCACTCTTACATCACCCTCATTCACTCACACTCACACCCACCTACTCGCTCACTCGCTCACGCACTTACCTACTCACTCACTCACTCACCCACTCACTCACCCACTCTCTTACTCTTACCTACTCACACACTCGCTCAGTCACTTACCTACTCACTAACTCTCTCACTCTTACCTACTCACTCACTCGTTGACTCACTTACCTACTCACTCATTTGCTCACTTTTTCACCCAGTTATGCTCGCTCATTTTACCCACTTTGTTTTGTTCATTTTTTTTTATATACCATTTTTTTTTATGTTATATTAAAAAGGTAGCAATATTTGGTTTATTTTTCTCTGTTATTTTAATTTATCTTTATTTCTTAGGATAAATTGACAGATTTTACTGCAAACTGATCCCAACGATAGAAGAGAGAGAGAGAGAGAGAGAGAGAGAGAGAGAGAGAGAGAGAGAGAGAAAGAGAGAGAGAGAGAGAGAGAGAGAGAGAATCCCCTTTAGATAAATGGTCCTGAACAGATGATTTTCTTTAGCTGACTTCCCAAGAAAACAGAATCCTTGTCACTCGATTGATTTTTTTTTACAGATGAAGAGGAAGCAAAAACAAATTAAAAAAAATTACATACACCACATGACTGTCTGCGGGAAAAGAATCCTTGAAAGATGACTTAAAAAATAATCCCTTAAGGTGACTGGCTTGGAAAATACAAAGATGACTTACATGGAGAATCACCGTCACACTGAGAGAAGATAAACCTCGTCACTGCGATTGGATGGAAGAAGAATCAAAATGGATGCTTTAGGTGAGACAGTTTTCACGATCTGATTAGGTGGGGAGGATTGATAGGATATGATTGGTCAAAAAATAATGTCCTAGTATTATTAGTCGAGGAAAAAAAATACACTGAGATGATTTAATTCGTCCAAGAGATAATCCTCCTCGTCAAGAGATATCCAGGGGAGATGATTGGCGGGAGGGAGAGGGTCATGGAAGTGTGTCCAGACATATAGTTCCGCGAATGGTGACTAGATTAGGTAATAGGGAAGATTAGGATAGGATAGATTTGGTTAGTGTAAGGTAGGTCAGGGTAGGATAGGTTAGGTTAAGCCTGTCCAATCAAACAGTTCCCGGGTGGTGATTGGAACAGCAGCGGGTGATCCAAGGGCGGTAATTGGTCGGGGCGTGGGTGAGCCCTGGGTGCCGATCGGCCAATGGGGGCGGCGCGGCGGGGGTCGTGCGGGCGGAGAAGAGTGGTAGGGGTGGGATGGAGAAGAACGGGCGGGGAGGGGGGTGGAGTGGAGAGATGGATAAGTGGATATATTGATGGAGAGACGGATAGGTGGATATATAGATGGAGAGATGGAGAGATGGATGGGTGGATAAATCGATGGAGAGATGGAGAGATGGATGGATAGGATGGTAGGTAAATACGAGTAGAAAGGTTCGATGGAGGGAGGGGGAGGAGGAGCGGGCCAGGTGGGGTGGGAAGAGATAGATTATGTAGACAGATAGGTTAGTAAGCATATATATATATATATATATATATATATATATATATATATATATAGAGAGAGAGAGAGAGAGAGAGAGAGAGAGAGAGAGAGGAGTTAACCTCCAGTTACACACACACACACACACACACACACACACACACACACACACACACACACACACACACACACACACACACACACACACACACACACACACACACACACACACACACACACACACACACTTTATGATGCTGTTGGCTCTACAGGTAGGTTTCTCCAGTATGTACATTGTACCCACAGTATTTACCTACTATATATATCTATTTAACTTATATATATTTTGATTATCTGTTTGTCTACTATTTTTTTTTTGTCCACTAACTTTTCTTCATCATTCTAGGCAACTCCTGTCTTTCTTGTGTTTGTCTTTATTTTCCTGTATTTTTTTTTTTTATTTCTCTCACTCTCGTAATTTTTTTATTTTCTTGGATATCTGTTTTTTTTACGTACTTTAGTTATTCGTACTGAAGGGGTTCATTACGACTACATTTAACCCCTTCAGTGCGAAAATTCTCTCCTAAGCGGAATAAAATCGTCCGGAGATATCAAGAAAAAATCGAAAAAAAAAAAAACACTCCTAGGTTTTGAAGTGTTAATATCCTCCCATAGGTATGCCATTGCCCAAGAAAATTGAGTAGATGCGTCAGAAAATGCCATCCCATCCCTCCAACTCGAAAATAAAATCGTCAGGAGATAAAAAGAAAAAAAAGAAAAAAAAGACACCCCGGAGCTCTGAAGTGTTAATATCCTGCCATAGATATTACCTGTGTCCGTAAATACTGAATAGAGGCTTCGGAAATTGCCATCCCTCAGTCCCGCGGATCACCTGTGCTTTACGACTCACAAAACGCGACCTGAACTCATACAGGAGAGCTGTCGGCCCGTGTCAGGCAGGTGCAAACCGTGCGCCACAAGACAAAGCGATATTTTTCAGACCCCCCGATATCGCTTGCCAGGGTGGATCAGTCGTATCAAGCTGCGAGTGTGACTGCATTTTTTTTTTTCTGGTCGGATTTATAAAGTTGTGGACAATAATACCGCTCCAATTTTTTATTCGAAAATTTATGGAACTCACACACAATATTCTGAAAAGCGTAATAGGCTCCAAAGACTGTATTACCCGTTTTTTAAAGCCATTGTTCACTGCCTTCTTGTTCATCGTATTAAAGTCTTTCAATAACTATGTTCGGCAGCTGTACCTTGCTGAGAATATCTTGTGACCTGAATTATATTTGCATAGGCTGAGTAGACGGGAGCTATTTTCTTGGATGGGTCAGGTAGCAGGTTTAGTAGTCAGGAGAGAAGAACGTGTGTGTGTGTGTGTGTGTGTGTGTGTGTGTGTGTGTGAATAAGAACATTCTGATGATACATCTTAATTCTGAGTACGCACTGCTACTGAAGAAAGTAAGTTCTCTTTTTCATATCATTAAGGTCTATCAGATTCTTGTCTAGTTTTTCAGCCACTCCGAATACAACGAAACCCACTCATACACAATCCCACCGCCACTATCAGGGTCATCAGAGCCAGGGCAAAATTAAAGACATAATTCACAGTAATATGAAGATCAGTTACCAAGACCTTACCATCGAGTCTGTACAGATTTTTAATTCAGCACAGAGAATACACATAATCGGATGAATGAAAGCTGTAACAAGAACAAGAGCAACAGCAACCACAACAACAACAACATTAATTCTTTGCCACATTATGCACTTATTGGAGGTAGTTAGGAATGGTATAATCATCTCATTACACAACTAAGGTTTCCTCGACATTTGAATCCATGTTAAATAATACCATGCAGGAATCATGAGAGTCCAAAGACCTTGTAAGTAAAGAAGGGAGTCTTAGGTATCTCTCAAATCCTTCAGTACAAAATCTTATTATATGGCATTTTTATCTCATAGTTCTTATATTTAAATGAGCAGAGGTTTTTTCGAGTTTGAGGGGCTAAATATTTAGTACCCTCTATTAATCCCACAACTACAAGGCCACTCTCCTAATGTGAATGGATAAGTCGAGTTCTAGCGAGTCTCAAAAATGCACAAACATCTTTAAAGTTATGGTGTCGAAGTTTTGAGTATGAGAGCTGCCTCCTTAGCTGCAGAAAATCACCTATTGGTAAATAAAATAACATGGCTCAGACGCCCTCGTGGTCAAAGAGTGAAGTCCAATAAAATCTGCCATCAGTCCCCTTCAGCACACATTCAAACATCCAACAAGAGCCCACAGCCAAACACCCTTCACGGACACTCGGGTATAAACGCACGCTTTTGATTCTGTGCCCCCGAAATACCACGCAGCAGTTTGTTTTAATCTTGTCAGACTCCTTTCCTTTCCCTTCCCAATTAAGGCAGATCAAAACGAGTCCTAGTTAGTCGGAACGGCATTATTCTGACACTAAGCAGCTTGGAGCACAGGCCGTCCTTAAATCATTGCCTCTCTCTCCCTTCGGCAAGTCCATAAAAGCCAGTCGCCAGCCTCCACTTCCACCCTGCTGTCCTTCCTTCCATCTGTAACTCCTGAAGATGCGGGTGTAATTGCTGCACTGGCTAACCCCGCTCAAGCCTAAGGTGGTGGAGATGACGACTTGCTTGTTTTTCATTTACACAGGACAGTAGATGGACGTGTAAATGGGTGTAAATAAGCAGTCTTTACATGTGTTAATGCTTGCCCAAACTCCATCCAGGTCCCGTCGGCACTGTCACTCTAAAACTCAATTGGAAACGACCACCACACCTACGACCACCAATCATGAATCCTTCTCTATAATGACCCCCACCCCCATCACAACCACACAACAACACATCCACCACACCCTCTTAGCCACAACACACCACAACCAGTTAAAATGCTCATGTTTGCTCTCCTCAACTGTATTACTGTCTTTTTCCTGCCGGCTGCTTTATAAGAGGGAGGAGTGGGCGGCGAGCATCTTCTTCTCTTCTGTCTATTTCTCACATACTTTATTTTTATCTCAGCAGAATATTTCGTTAAGGGGTAATAATTCAACAGCTGCATTTACTTCCTATTTACGCCTGTGTGCTACCGCAACCACCACATAAGCATCTCAGCCTCCACCACACACCACCACAACCACAGACAAACAAACGACTCCCTATCGTCTATAACGACCCTTGCCTCCACGACCACCACACAGGTTCCCCCATCCCTTGGTTCTCTAATACGACCTCCCTTCACCACCACCACGACTTCACAAGACGCTCATCTACCACACACTACCATAACAACAACAAACCACACCACAGCCATCACAAACCACCACATACTGCCACACATACCATCACAACCATTACACACACACACACACACACACACACCACCACCACCACCACCACCACCACCATCACCCACCCTACCACAACTAAACACACCACCACCATCCAAGGACATTCCCCCTCTTCCCCACCTCCTCGGTTCTCTTAAACGACCCCACCACGACTCCTCCCCCCACCACGACCCCTCCCCCACCAGCACGACCCCCAACAAGCACCCGGCGGTTCTCTAAAATGGAATATCGTTGAAAATCGTGTGGCGGTAAAATGGCAATAAGTTTCAATAGCGCGTGGGGCGTTATTGTCTCTCGTAAAACAGGGTGAAGGAGGGAGGGAGGGAGGGAGGGAGGGAGGGAGAAGAGGGAAAGAAGAGTAAGGGAAGGAAAAGGAGAGACTAGGGAGAGAAGAGGGTAAGAAGCGGAGGGGGGAGAAGAGGGAAAGAAGAGTAAGGGAAGGAGAAGAGAGACTAGGGAGGGAAGAGGGTAAGAGGAGTAATAGAAGTAGAAGGAGAGAAGATGGAGAGAAGAGAAAGGGAAGGAGGAATGAAGAGCGAGAGTGGGAGATAAAAGGAATGTGGGAGGGAGAATGAAGGATGAAAGGAAGGGAGGGAAGGAAAGGGAAAGAAGGAGACAGAATATGAGAAGGGGAAGTGAAGAGGGAGTGAAGAAGAAAAGAAGAGAAAGGGAAGGAAATGGAGAGAAGAGAGAGACTGGGAGGTAAAACAAAAGAAGGAGGGCGGGAGGAAAGGAAAGGGAAATAAGAGAGGAAGAGAAGGAGAAGGAAAGAAGGGATAGGAAGAAGATGGAGAGAAGAAAGAATGGAGAGATAGGAGGAGAAGGATGAAATGAGGAAGAGGAAGAAGATAGATAATAAAGGGAGACGAAGAGGAAAGAGAAGGCGGGAGAGAGGGAGAATAAAGAGGGGAGAAGAAGAACAGGGAAGATGAGGGGAGACGGAGAAAGAGGAGGAAAGAGGAGGGAGGGGAAGTAAGAGAGGAAAGAAGGGAGAAGGAAGAATGGAGGGAGAGGGAGAAGAGAGAAGATAAAGGGGGAGGAGAAGGAGAAGGAGAGGGGAGAGAGAGGATGGGAAGGGAAAGGAGCAAAGGAGAAAAATGACAAAATGAGGGAAAGAGGAGGGTGAATGAAAAGAAGGAGGAGGAGGAGGAGGAGGAGCAGGGAAGAGAGAAAGAAAGAGACGAAAAAGGAGAAGGAAGAGGTGAAATAAAAGAAAGAAAGGAGTGAGGAAGAAGGAGGTGGTGGAGGAGGAGAGGGGGAAGATGTAGAGAATGGGAAACAGAGAGAGAGAGAGAGAGAGAGAGAGTAAAGGTAAAGAAAGGGAAGACAGAAGAGAGAGGAAAAAGAGAAGGAAAAAGAAAATGGAAAAAAGAAAAAAGAACAAAGACAAAAAAAGCAAAAGATAAAGAATACAAGAAAATAAAGATAAGTAAATAAATGAAAAATAAATAAAATAAACAAACAAGCAAGTCAAGGAGTAAAATTAAAGGTAAAGCTATTTATTAATGTATCTATCTATCTATCTATCTGTCTATCTATCTATCTATCTATCTATCTGTCTATCTATCTACCTGTCCACCTATAAACAAGGAAGCCCAATCCCGGATGTGCCACAGGACTAATATAAATGAGAGAGAGAGAGAGAGAGAGAGAGAGAGTGAGAGAGAGAGAGAGAGAGTGAGAGAGAGAGAGAGAGAGAGAGAGAGAGAGAGAGAGAGAGAGAGAGAGAGAGAGAGAGAGAGAGAGAGAGATCCAACTCTCATTTGTGATCGATCTCCAGCAGTGAGGCAAAGAATGTAATAATACTAGAGGAAGGCAGCAGGCAGGTAAGTAGGTAGGTAGGTAGGTAGGTAGGTAAGTAGGTATTAAGGTAAGCAGGTAGGGGATAGGTAGGCAAGTGGGTAGGTAGGCAGGTAATAAGGTAAGCAGGTAGGAGGAAGTTTGGAAGGTAAGCAGGTAGGGAGACAAGCAGGTAAGAAGGTCAGGCAGGTAGGTAAGAAGGTAAAGAAGTAGGCAGGTACGGAGGAAGGCAGGGAAATAAGGCAGGAGGCAGGATGGTAAGGCAGGAAGGTAGGGAAGGAGGCAGAGAGGTGAGGCAGGGTGATGTGGAGGGTTATCTATTGATCGGGAGGAATATTATTTATCTACTAGAGGTGGGGGGGAGGAGAGAAATGAGGAAAGAGAGAGAGAGAGAGAGAGAGAGGAAGAGGGGAAAGGGATGGAAGAAAAGATGGGGAAAGAATCGGAAGAGAAGGGGAGAGGGGAGAGACAAATGGAGGAAGGGAGGAAGGATGAGATATAAAGGATGGATCAGAGTAAGGGGATGGAGGGAGAGGAGAGGCGAGGAAAGGGGATGAAGAGGAAAAGATATGGGAAAGAAGAAGAGAAAGAAAGAAGGTGGAAGGAAGAAGAGACAGCCAAAGGGGGAAGGAAGGAGGAGGAAAGGAGAAAATGGATGAATTATGTAAAAAAGAGAGGAAAGAAGGAAGGTAATGGAAAAAGAGAGGGGAATAAGTGAGTGGCTGGAAAATTATTGAAGAGACAAGGAGAAAGAGGAAAAGAGAAGGAAAGGAAGAGGATGAGAAGGAAGAAAAGAGGGGAAGAGAGGAGAGGAGAGGAGAAAGAAGGAAAGGTGAGAAAAGAGGAGAGGAGAACCTGGTGAATGGTTGTTTTAAAATACGTATAAAGTAGGTAGAAATGGAAATAAAGATGAGAGAAGGAGGAGAGAAGATATCGATAGTAGTGAGTTTAGAATATAGAAATAAGGGGAAGGAAAAGTGAAGGAAAGAAGAGGAAAACAGAAGAAGAGGAATCGTTAAAGCTAATAAAATAAATAAGTCTGAAAAAAAAAGAAAACAGGACAAAAAGGGGAAAGAGGAAGAAAAATGATTAGCTTAGTGGAAGAAAAATATATTAAGAAGGAAAAGAAATTAATATAGTACTTAAAAGACGAGTGAAAAGGGAAGAATAGGAGGGAAAAGAAGAGGAAGCAGTAAAATAAGTAAGCGATAAGAGACAAAAAAGATTAGATAAGCGTTGAGAGGCAATCCACAGCACGAAGATAGGAGCTGGTTATGAGACTTGACTCCCATAAGAATATATATAACAAGTACCAAAAAATGTTGATAAGAAATAATGTTACTTTACTATTTTTTAACCCAAACAGAAAACGAACAACCAGATCCCATTTCTCACCAACTTAGTAATATTTTAAGTATTAGCTGACTCCTTTAGTTAAAATCTTATGACGCCAGACAGAGCAACAGGTCATCGGATTGTGTGTGTGTGTGTGTGTGTGTGTGTGTGTGTGTGTGTGTGTGTGTGTGTGTGTGTGTATGTGTGTGTAATTACTTGTGTGCGTGTTCAGTGTTCTTGTGTATACCTGTCTAGGACACATGTGAGAGTGAGGTGCATCTTGTGTATGTACTGAGAGCATATCGTCAATAATGTGCGTGCGAAGATTATGTTGCTGTGAGTGTGTTGTCATTTGTGTGCTAAGTGTGTTATTATGTACACGTAAAGGCTTCCTCTACGTGCATTGTCGTGTGCATGAGAAGGGCGCTATTATGTACGTGCAGTGTCTTGTACGTGAGCCAGTGTGTCTCAGTGTGCATGCAGAAAGTCGTATGGAGCGCCCGTCATGCCTTTTGTGCTAAGTTTTGATGTTGCACGCGCGTTCTCTTGTGGATACGATGTGTGTGTTGAACGTGCAATGCCCTGAGTGTGCTAAGTGTGTCATTAAGTACGTGCTAGAATCTCACTGTCGCATGTACGTTGTCATGTGCGTGCTAGAGGAGCCTTTACGTACATGCAGAACTCCATTGTCGCAGGGTGTCGTCATGTGTACGGATGACCCTCTCATTATTTGCTCTATTATTTACTCCCCATCTGTATTCATTAGCCCTCGTTTGACCTGACTAGACTTGCAAACACCCAGCCTAATTGCCCGGCGTCAAGCATGGGAGCGTCATTAAGGATCCTTCGTTATTCAGTCCCCTTACAACGTTATTCATAATCATTAATCTACCATTCGCTATAAATTGAATGGGGTGATTGTTAACCATGGATTTGTCATAATAGGTCGACTGGCTTTCAAAACAATCCGTGTTTGGCGGGTCGTTATCCACCGCTGTTGGTAAGTAATCTATCTTCATTTATTTTACAACGGGATTACAAAAAGAATTGGTGTTAGGTGTTATACTATTCATAGTAGTGAGTCGATCCCCCCCCCAAAAAAAAAAAAATCAACTAATGATAATAATAATAATAATAACAATAATAATTAGTTACTTATTTACTAATTGTGTAGAAACAATAAGGAAGGTATTGACTGTTTTTGTAAGCATGGGTACATTTTACATTTGTCTCAATAACTGATTAACTGTATGCTTAAGTGTATCTATACTCCTTTCAAATAATGAGAGGGGTCACAGCTATATTCCTGTAAAGTTACAGCTTTACAGCTTTTGTGGTTTTTTAAAAAACTTGTTACAAAGAAAACACTGAGCAGGTTTGAATTCGGTACCTTCCAGTAGGATAAAAAGCGAAATATTCAGACAAAATTGTCAACAAACTTTTTTATCATGGAATTTTCTACCAAGTAACTCTATCTCAATTAGTTTCTGAGACATTTCAATTTAAAAATTGCAATTTTTGCACCAAAAATGAGTATAATTATGACCTTCAAAAATAGGTCAAGGTTATTTATATATGGCACAAGTACTTGGGTTATATTAGAGTACCTTCCTGTATAATATCATGGAGATCTAAGAAAAAAAGTCCAGAGGAAAAAAAATAATACCAAAACAATAAGCTTCCCCATATAGAAGGCAAAGCTTAATGATAAAAATAAAAATAAAAATGAAAATAATAGTAATAAAAATGATTACAGTAATAATAATAATAATAATAATAATAATAATAATAACAATAATAATAATACAGTAATGACAATAATAATAATAAACAAATAAGTAAATAAAAATGCGTTTTCAGGTAATTTTTGATGGTTGTTGGTGCATAATTCACTTTCATTTATCTACAACGAATGCTACAGACTGAATCGGTGTTATAATTTTTTTTATTAATTACTTATAGTCAGTCGCCTCGCTTTAAAATAATTTGTGCTTGGTAGTCATTAATGGCCATTGTTTATAGATCATTTATATCAATTAATCTACAGCAATACCCGCTATAAAGAGAAACTGGGGTACTTAGCGCTAGGCAATCAGGAAATAAACATGCAGTCAACCTAATTTATTTCTGCTTTTTAATCTCACTATTACTACAGTGTATGTTGACAGGTCGTTGATAACCATTCCGTCTACATTCATAGTAATTATAATGTAGATTGGATGCTAAGGGTTATAAATGAATTGTAATTATCAGTCAGTTCACTAGCTTGAAAAGAATTTGTTGTGTTTGGCAGTAATTATACCGATGGTTGTTGATAGTTCCTCCATGGCCATTAATCTACAGTGGTATTCGCTATAATGTAAATATTATTGTGTTTTAAATATTCGTTATACATGGATACATAGTGATCGGTGTACTTAATAAGAAATTTGCTTGGCTTTCGTTAATAGTGAATTTTGATAGTTCTTTCGTAACCATAACCATCCTCAACAGAGATATATGTACGTTGAATTGATTGCTAAGTTTTATTTTCATAGATTCGTGAGGATTAGCATATTTTCTTAATAAAACTTAATCCCTGGGTGTGTTTCGTTATTCGTGGATATTGATAGGGTATTTATGCCCATTAGTGTGCGCTGGTGTTCGTTAAATGGTGAGTTAGAGGAAGGTGTTTGTTATACGTGGATTGATACTTCATTTTAAGGTGAATTAGAAGTCAGGTGTTTGTTATGCGATGATTTACACAATGATTTATTCGCTTAAAAGATATAAACTTGTTTTTCGTCCACACATAGATGGCCGTGCAAAAACATAAGCATTAATCCCTTCAGTACGATGGGCCTCTCCAAACTGAATAAATAGCCTGACGGGTGGAAAAAAAGAAAAAAGAAAGTAAGGAAAAAGACATATATAGCTAGAGGAATAGATAGAGAGCCAGATAGATAGATAGGTAGATAAATACCAGGTAGATAGACAAATAGACAGACAGATATCCTTGCACCGAGATCTTCTTTGTAATGGAGAATACCTTAATGAAGATCGTAATTTACCTTCTTCAACAAAACAGGTGCATGCTTTCAGTTATTCACGGACGGTCATTCAAAATTTCATCTACAATGCCTGCCCTATGAACTGAACTGGTGCTTGTCATTCATTATTCATAGATACTCATACATTTTTCACCACTGCTCGTCTACATACCGGAATAGAAGTAGTGCATGTTTTCTATCTATTGCATGACAGGGAAACTAAGATCAGTGCCAAGTGAAATCAGCCGCACATAGTTTCTCTCATCAAAAATCCCTCGTTAATCGTGGCTTCTCCTCATAGGCAAAACGTTACCCTCGTTAATCCTAGCTATGAATGAGATGTCCTAATTTATCATAATATGGATGGTGGTGATGAGTGCCCAAGTGGTGACAGGTGATGAATAAAGGGCTATTTGTTTGTGCATGGGTGGAGTGTTGGATTTTGGGAGGAGAGTTTCTTAGTTAAACCCATAGCAATTTTGCAGTCTGTTAAAACACACACACACACACACACACACACACACACACACACACACACACACACACACACACACACACATACACACACACATACATACACACACACACACACACACACACACACACACACACACACACACACACACACACACAAAGGATCATTCTTACCTCATACTCACGTCATCTATCACAACACATGCCTGCCTCCTCGTGTCAAGCGCACACACACACACACACACACACACACACACTGCACCTGGTGTGTTAGTTTCTGATTTACCTGGATCTGTGTGTTCTCCTCTTCTCTCCCCCTCCATCACCACCAGTACCCCCTCCTCTCCCCTCCTCCACCACCACAAATACTCCCTCTCACACCCTCCACTACCACAATTGCAACCCCTCTCTCCCTCACCCCCACTCCACCCCCACCTCATCCCCTTGTTTCCCCTCTCCACCACCACAAAATCCCCCCTCTCTTTCAACCCCTCCGCTAAACCCAAACCCCAAACATCACCCCATTCTTCCTTAGCAACCGTCCTTCCGTATTTATTTTTCTTAGTCCTCTGCATTAAACAAATCCCTTCAAAATTCTCGGCTCCATTTCACAGGAGAATCTATATATCTATCTATCTATCTTACTATCTGTATAAATCGAGGCGTAGGGGGCCGAGTCTAGGCTCCTTTAGTTCAGAATATATAAGGGTAGATGGTCAGCGTACTTCCCTTGATGGCATTTTGAAATTGATAAGTCACCAGTTACCTCTATGTGGATCGAACCTACGCAAGTCCGACACTCCGACTGGGGCTCTGAAACCACTAGACCACCAGGCCCCTTCATCTATCCGTATAAAATTTGGTGAATCACGGTGTAGCGAGGATGATAATGACTACAGCTTACCACCCTACAATTACCTCACTCACCTACCACACGCCATAAACAAACTGTGCGTGGAGCGTTACCATGGCAACAAACGGTATAGTACGGTCATTATTTTGGAGTATATAGGTGGTGATGCAATTGTTAGGGTGTCTGTCTGTCTGTCTCTGTCTCTGTCTCTGTGTGTCTCTCTGTCTCTGTCTCTGTCTGTCTGTCTGCCTCTGTCTCTCTCTCTCTCTCTCTCTCTCTCTCTCTCTGTCTCTCTCTCTCTCTCTCTCTCTCTCTCTGTCTCTCTCTCTGTCTCTCTCTCTCTCTCTCTCTCTCTCTCTCTCTCTCTCTCTCTCTCGTAGCCAGACAGTGTGGCCAATAACAGGAGAATCAAAGCAGTTGTTGCCATACCAGTGATGGGGGAGGGGGAGGGAGGGGAGGGGAGAGGGAAGAAGAGAAGGGAAAGGGAGGGAGGGAGGGGTAAAGGCATAAAGGAGGGAGAAGAAATGGAGATAGGAGGAGGGTAGAGTAGGTAAGAGTGTAAGGGTTGGGGATTAGGAGGAATGGGGCGAGAAGTGGAGTATGAAGAGGAAAGGAGAGGGCAGGAGGGAAGGGGAGATGAAGAGGGGTGGAGTGGAGCGGTAGAGACGTGAAGAAGGGGAAGGGGCAACGAGAGGTGGAGGGGAGAAGAGGAGGGGTGTCAGGGAGGGGAAAGGAAAAAGGAAAGGCAGAGAAAAGAGGGGAAGAGAGATGGACATATGGAAGGGGAACAAAAAGGGGAAAGTAGAGAGGGTAGAGGAGAAGAAAGAGGAGACAAAGAGGGAGAGAGATATATATAGTTCTACCTTAATGTACTCTAATTCTACCCTCAGATGCCTCCACACTGAGTGACAAACCAAATACTTTCTTCTAGTCTAAGATCTCATTTACCACGCTGGGAAGTAACCATATAAGCAAACGGACGCCAGGTGGTTCAAGGGATTAAGGCGCTGGAAATGAATGAGGCCAGTAAGAATTTTCATCCGAAGGTATTTGAGGCAGATTGTTTATATGATGCTACTAAGGGGAAGAGTAACTGGTCACATCCGCCTTGAATGTCAGGAGTGAATAGCCTAGCCCCGGCCCCCTACGCTGCTGATATGGTAATGAAGGGGTGGGTGATGAGCGGACGGAAGGAAGACGAATGAGTGAATCGGAGATGAGTAGAAAGAAAATGTGAGAGGAAGATTGAATTAATTGAGTGTGTGTGTGTGTGTGTGTGTGTGTGTGTGTGTGTGTGTGTGTGTGAGAGAGAGAGAGAGAGAGAGAGAGAGAGAGAGACTACGATTGAGAGAACTGTAGGGAAAAGTAGACGAAATAATTCTACATGGAAGGGAGGTAAGGGGTAGGGGAACAGCTGCATACTTCCCCTCCCTCCCCCCTCCCCCTTCCTCCCTCCCCCTCCCCCCACCCCCCAGCACACCTGTACACCATTCATCACGGCCCCAGCCCCACCATTAATTACCCTGGGCTACACCTGTTACACCTGTCCGGTTATGCCAATATTGATAATAATTTAATTGTTGGGTTGTGAGGCCTGGGTGTGGAGTGCCGGGGGAGGGAGAAGGGAAAGGGGGAGAGGGAGAAGGGAGGGAGGTGGGATGGGAGGGGAGGAGAGGGGAGAATGAGAGGAAAGAGAAAGTGAGGGAAGGAAGGAAGAGTGGTGGAAGAGATAGGGGAAGGGGAGGGTGAGGGGGAAAAAGAGAAAGGGGG
>NC_137027.1:9632649-9650149 GCF_032717465.1 Coenobita brevimanus
ACAAATACACACACACACACACACACACACACACACACGGCAGCCTGAGGAGAGCAATTTCATCCCTGCCTCAACCTCCATAGCAACGCCCGCTGTCATCTTGTTGGTATGGATAGGTATGTGTGGATATATGTGGGCCCCCCCCCTCTCTCTCTCCCTCTCTCTCTCTCTCTCTCTCTCTCTCTCTCTCTCTCTCTCTCTCTCTCTCTCTCTCTCTCTCTCTCTCTCTCTCTCTCTCTCCCTCTCTCTCTCTCTCTCTCTCTCTCTCTCTCTCTCTCTCTCTCTCAGATCTAGGTAGTGAAATTAAGTTGCTATAAGTGGGTGTAAGTGGATCTGGTTATTATGGGAGTATAAGTAGGTATAAGTGGGTATAAGTGAATAAAAATGAGTATAAGTGGGTATAAATAGGTGTAAGTGGGTATAATTGATTATCAGTTGGTATAAGTTGGTACAAGTGGGTGTAAGTAAGGTGTAAGTGAGTACAAGTAGATGTAAGTGGATATAAGTGGATATAAGTGGGTATGAAATGAGTGTAAGTGGGTATAAGTAGGTATAAGTGAGTAAACCCGCCGACATGTCGTAAAAATACCCCCGCTAATACCAATACACCAGTCCTGTATGAGACAGCCCTAGCATGTATTCAATATGGACGGTGGGTGTTAGCGCCGAAGAGGTGACATGTAGAGGTGTATGGTATGTAGGAGGACTGCTGGGCCTTGATAGCAGGCTGTGAAGCCTATGCCCAGAGTCGGACACATAAAAAAAAAAAATAAATAAAAAATAAGTGGGTATAAGTGAGTATAAGTGGGTATAAGTGGGTATGAGGCTACGTTTCACCGAGACAACCTGATGAGAGCATTTTTCCCCGTGTACCGTCACCATGGCAACCTCTCCATCCACTCCCTTTGTACTGGTTCATTATTACCTCACTGCTGGATAGGGCGGATAGGGAGGGATGGGCATGGGGGATAGATAAAGGGAGGGGGGGTATGGATAAAGGGCAGGGTGTGGTGTGGTGTGGCGTGGAGGTGGTGTTTTTGTGGTGTGGTGTGGTGTGGTGTGGTGTGGTGTGGTGTGCAGGTGTGTGGAGTCACCTGGGTAGCGGACTGGGGGCTGATCCAGGCTTGGCGCGGCTAGAAGGGGATGTGGAGGAGGGGGGGGTTGGCTAAGCTCCACCTGGCATGTGCTTGTGGTGTGGTGGAGGTGGGTGGGTGGGAGGGGCTGTCTCATATTAAAAAGGGGATTTCATTTGAGAGAGAGAGAGAGAGAGAGAGAGAGAGAGAGAGAGAGAGTAATAATTGTACATATTTTCATATTAACAGCAAGTGGTAGACAAAGAAATCAAATTAAGTGGGCGAGTAGATGAACAAATAAATAAATAAATAAACTAGAAAATACTCAGAGAGGCATACCTCCGCCAATGACATTTTCTTATGAAAATGGATCCGGATCCGAATCAGTGGAGATATTATATGGAATACATAGGCTCAGGATCGGCCCCCAAATTTAATCAATTGTTCCTTGACCCACGGCCCACTCTTCCACAAAATTTTATCGAAATTCATTTGGAACTTCTGGAGATATGGTCTGGACAAATCATACAAAAAGACAAACATAGATGAATACTGTACATATCCTCCCTCAACTTCGTGGGCGGAGGTAATGAGATAAATGTTAAATCCATCAATACAGTCATAGGATTTTTATCTTCTTCAGCACAGAAGAGGTTAGCTGATGAGATTAGAAAGCTAAATAATTACAATATAACTTTCACTCTGTAAGGCAGTGTATTATCCAGTGTCTGCTTCAGAGTGTATGTAAAGAGAGAGAGAGAGAGAGAGAGAGAGAGAGAGAGAGAGGGAGGGGGGGTGGAGTGTTTCAGGGTCTTATCATCTTTATCTCTAGGATCAATATCACCGTGTTGACTCCCCTTATCAGCCTCTAGTCATCCCTCTGATAAGGATGGAACGATCGAGGGATTGACTGGGGTGGGGATAGACGGATGACGGGTGGCTGGGTTGCTTGTGTGAGTGGATGGATGGATGATGGGTGGATAGGTTGTTTGTTTGACTGGATAAATGAATGATGAGGTGGATGGTCTGCTTGTGTGAGTGGATAGATGGTTGACGAGGTGGATAGGTTGCTTGTTTGAGTGGATAGGTGGACGATGGGTGGATAGGTTGTTTGTTTGAGTGGATAGATGGATGACGGGGTGGATAGGTTGCTTGTTTGAGTGGATAGGTGGACGATGGGTGGATAGGTTGTTTGTTTGAGTGGATAGATGGATGACGGGGTGGATAGGTTGCTTGTTTGAGTGGATAGGTGGACGATGGGTGGATAGGTTGTTTGTTTGAGTGGATAGATGGATGACTTGGTGGATAGTCTGCTTGTTTGAGTGGATAGATGGATGACATGGTGGATAGTCTGCTTGTTTGAGTGGATAGATGGATGACGGGGTGGATAGTCTGCTTGTTTGAGTGGATAGATGGATGACGGGGTGGATAGGTTGCTTGTCTGAGTGGATAGATGGATGTTGTTGTTGTTGTTATTGCTGTTGTTATTTTTTTGTTGTTGCTCATCTGAACATGAATCCGTTATATTTTCAGATGAAGTTTCCCTTTTCCTTCACTGAAAAAAGAAAGAGGGAATAAATGAAGGAAATAATGAATGAAGGGTATAAAGTAAAGGCTGGAATCAGTGAAGAAAGAAAGAGGGATTGGATGAGGAAAGAACCATATGAGGATAAAATTAATGGAATGAATGAAAGAATGAATGAATGAATGAATGAATAAAGGGCTGACGGTCGAATGAATGAATAAAGGGCTGACGGTCGAATGAATGAATAAAGGACTGAATGAATGAATGAAGAATGATTAAAGGACTGAAGGAAGGTAGGAATGAAGGAAGCACCCCACCTACTCCACCCCAACAGTCTCAACTCTGTACTGTCTTACCATCCCCTAAGCTGCTTATGTACCCTGCCAGCCTAACATCCTGCCTCTCCCTGCTATCCTTCTCCCTGCCATCCTTCCTCCTGCCATCCTTCTCCCTGCCATCCTTCTTCCTGCCATCCTTCTCCCTGCCATCCTTCTCCCTGCCATCCTTCTTCTTGCCATCCTCCTTGCCATCCTTCTTCCCCTTTCATCTTGCCTCTCTGTGCTTTTCTGCCATCTCACTATCCTGCCATTTCCCGCAATCCTTCCTTTCCTTATCATCCTTCCATCCTGTCATCCATTCTCTCCCTTCATTACAGTCAACTATCCCTTACCCTCCCTTTACAATCTTCCCTATATTTGTCCATCATTACTTACTCTCCCTTTTCCTCTGTTTACTCATCTTTTCCCCACTGTCCCTTTGCTCCCTGGTCTTCATTATTCTCCCTTACTTCCTTTATCTCTTGTCCCTTTTTTCTTTTATTTTCCTTTATTTCTCAGACTATCTCAGCCTTTCCCTATGGATATGTCGCTTCTATATGGTATCCCCTTTATGCGTTTTGTTGTTCTCTCTCTCTCTCTCTCTCTCTCTCTCCTTTTTCATTCCCTGCCCATTCTTCCTTCCATCTATCTGCACCTCCCCTTTTCTCCCACCCATTGTTTCGCCCCCTGCTGCTTTCCCTCCCCTCCCCCTCCCCTATCCCCAACCCTCTCCTAACCCCCTTCTCTATCCTCCTCCCCTGTCAGCAGGAGTGGGGCCTGGTAGACAAGACGAGAGAGAGAGAGAGAGAGAGAGAGAGAGAGAGAGAGAGAGAGAGAGAGAGAGAGAGAGAGAGGTTGTGGGAGGGAGAGATTTGGTGAGGAGAAGGGAGGTAGAAAGCTTGGGAGAATAAGGAGAGAGGTAGGGGAGGGGGGGAGAGGGGGGAAGGGGATAGAAGGGGGGAGGGAGTGAGAGCAGCAGGGGGGGTTGTGTGGATGACTGTGATTGGCGTGTGGTGATGGGGGGGAAGAGGATGGGCCAGCTACCAGTCAGTCCCTGTGTGTGTGTGTGTGTGTGTGTGTGTGTGTGAGAGAGAGAGAGAGAGAGAGAGAGAGAGAGAGAGGGGGTGGGCGATCACCCACAAAGTCCTTTTAAATTTTGTGTCTAACTCTATACGGTTATATTGAGAGAGGTATTTCATGTTTTCAATATTATTAAAATTATTGTCAATTTATAGTTTTCTCTTATTTATGGATATATAAATACACGTATTATGTACACACACACACACACACACACATATATATATATATATATATATATATATATATATATATATATATATATATATATATATATATATATATATATATATATATATATATACTGTGTATTTAAAACGTGAGTATCATTGTCAAGAGTGGAGAGATGCATCATAATTACATTTACGCTTGTATGTGTGTGTATAGCAGGTGGGGAGCCTTGTGTGTGTGTGTGTGTGTGTGTGTGTGTGTGTGTGTGTGTGTGTGTGTGTGTGTGTTGTGTGTGTGTGTGTGTGTGTGTGTGTGTGTGTGTGTGTGTGTGTGTGTGTGTGTGTGTGTGTGATGGCAATCTATAGCGTTCATGAGTACGTTTATGTGCACGTAGACGTGTGTTTGAGTTAGTTCATGTATGTTGTTTTGTGTGTGTGTATGTATGTATTGTATGTTTTATTCTGTATCATTTCTGTGAGATAACTGACTGACTGTCCGTGCATGAATATATGTGTGCGTATATGTGTTTATGTGTGTATGTGCGCGGTGTGCGTACGTCTGTGCGTGGCAAGGGAAGCAGAAAGTATAAATATTTCTCTTTGTGGGTGAGCGCTGCATGTGTGTGTGTGTGTGTGTGTGTGTGTGTGTGTGTGTGTGTGTGTGTGTGTGTGTGTGTGTGTGTCCGGATCATTCACATACGAAAACATTCAAGTGTACAGTATGTATGTATGTGCGTCAAATTGCTTGTGTGTGTGTGTGTGTGTGTGTGTGTGTGTGTGTGTGTGTGTGTAAGGAGAGTGTCTTGTATGAAAGCCTGGTGGAGTGGGAGAAGTGTGAATGCAGTGAAGAAAGAAGTGAGTCTCCAGTGAAAGAAATGTGTCAGGAATGAATTGTGAATATTAACAATGTAAGAAGTGTTTTTTGGAAGTGGGTGGACTGTGAATGAAAGAAGCTACTGGAATGAAAGAAGTTACTGGAATGAAAGAAGTTACTGGAAAGAATGAAGTTACTGGAAAGAATGAAGTTACTGGAAAGAATGAAGTTACTGAAATGAAAGAAGTTACTGGAATGAAAGAAGTTACTGGAAAGAATGAAGTTACTGGAATGAAAGAAGTTACTGGAAAGAATGAAGTTACTGAAATGAAAGAAGTTACTGGAATGAAAGAAGTTACTGGAAAGAATGAAGTTACTGGAATGAATGAAGTTACTGGAATGAATGAAGTTACTGGAAAGAATGAAGTTACTGGAATGAAAGAAGTTACTGGAATGAAAGAAGTTACTGGAAAGAATGAAGTTACTGGAATGAAAGAAGTTACTGGAAAGAATGAAGTTACTGGAATGAATGAAGTTACTGGAAAGAATGAAGTTACTGGAAAGAATGAAGTTACTGGAATGAATGAAGTTACTGGAATGAAAGAAGTTACTGGAATGAAAGAAGTTACTGGAATGAAAGAAGTTACTGGAATGAAAGAAGTTACTGGAAAGAATGAAGTTACTGGAATGAAAGAAGTTACTGGAATGACTGAAGTTACTGGAATGAATGAAGTTACTGGAATGAGAGAAGTTACTGGAAGGAAAAAAAAGAAAAACTATTGGAATGAATGAAAAATAAACCTGAAGAAAATAAAGCATACCGACAATGAAAAATCCGTCAAATGAATAATCAGTAACTTCAACGTAATAAAAAAAATAAAGGAGTGAGAGGAATAAACCTGGAATTTACATCGAAGCTTTACTACCCACGAAAAAACTCATTCCCTTGTATAATAAAGAATTCTGATCAATTATTCGTTTACAATATACTGTTTCCTAAATTCCAGCCCATCATATCATACTTCGTGATTTATAGCAGGATTTTTTTTAGGTCTTTCCGCGGTTTTGAGATGGTGTAAAGGGACTATTGACTATAAATATATGATCTGAAAGTCGGCATTGCAATTGCTCGTTCACTTTAACCTGGCTCAAATTTTCTTCCTTTTGCAGGTTATTTCAGGTAGCTCAGTGGCTGAAAAAGACAATACTGGGGCTCTGCATCCTCTCTGCTATACTTCTTCGTGACTAGCAGCATATTCTAGTGTTAATCTAGTGTTTTAAATCTGCATTCAAGATGGAGGGAGGACAGTTTTAGGCCAACATGAAGTGAACAGAGTATAGTCTCTGTATGATTGGTATATTGAAGCATAGTATGGTTATTGATTATATTAACTAACCCTTTAACTATGAGAGCCCTTCAACAACCTCAAAAATCGTCTAATAATACGAGGTGGGCCTTAATCTAACTCCCCAACTCCAAAAACCCTCTCTAGAAATGAATAAAATCGTCTTCAGGAGGCAATAAAATAAATGAAATCGTCTTGAAGGAATAAAGCGAAATATGAAGACACCATTTGCATTATTTAGCAGGCTTAGAATTACGAAATAGTACGAAACACCGAGGGAACCATTGCTCAGGGACACTCTCAGTGAACTGTGGTAACGATGCCCTTTTTGTCCCCTGTATTGTGCCCTGCTGTTGGTATTTTCGCGTGTGTCTGTGTAGGTATGATTGTGTACGAATGTCTGCGTAAGTGTGACTGTGTATAAGCATGTCTGGGTAAGTTTGCCTGTGTACGTATGCCTTTGTACGTATGACTGGGTATACCTGTGTAAGTATGCTTGTTTAAATATGCTTGTGCTGGTATGCCTGAGTAAGTGTGTTTGTGTTATAATGGGTTTGTAAGTATTCTTGGATTGGTATGTCCTGTAAGTATGCCTGCGTAAGTATGCCCTGTAAGTATGCCTGTAAGTATGCCCGGTAAGTATGCCTGCGTAAGTATGCCCTGTAAGTATGCCTGCATAAGTATGCCCGGTAAGTATGCCCGCGTAAGTATGCCTGTAAGTATGCCCGGTAAGTATGGGCGACACATTCCTGGTGACCACAATAATCCTGCAAGTTTTTAAGGGTGGGAGTTGCCCTGTATGTATTGAAGGGAAGGACCATTGTTGAGGGGAGGGATGGAGGGGTGGAGGAGGGGAGGAAAGAAGGGGAGAGAAAGAGGTAAGAGGGTGTTGGGAGGAGAGGGAGTGAGGGAGGAGAGGAGGGGACAGAGATGGTGGGTGGAGGAACGGGAGGGAGGGAGGAAATGAGGAGAAAGAGGTGAAGGGTGATGGGAAGGCAGGGAGAAGGATGAAGGGTTGGAGGAGGGGAGGAAAGTGGGGGAAAGAAAGAGGGAAGGGAGTGTTTGGAGGGGGGGAAGTAAGGGAGGAAAGGAGGGGAGAGAAAAAGGTGATAGGTGGAGGAAGAGAAGAAATGGGAAGAGAGACAGAGGTAAAGAGTGATTGGAAAGGAGGGAGCGGAGGGGAAAGAGAGGCGGAAAAAGGTGGAAAAGAAAAACTAGAGGAAGAAAAGGAAGGAAAAACAGGAAAAGGGAGAAAAAAGGGGTGAGGGAATAGGGGCAAGGGATAAAAAGGGAGAGGGAGGACAACATAAACAGGGAGATAATGAAAGACAGTAAAATGAGGAAAGACGCAAAAACGGAGAAAGAAAACAGAAGATAGAATATAGGAAAAAAAGGGAGACAGGAAGGAAAAAGAAGGATGAAGAATAGACACATGAATAAAAAAGAAGGATTAACGTAGACAAAAAGAGAAAAGGTATATTAAAGAGACAGGAGAGGAAGAGAGGATGATATATATATAGCAAAAATTGTGTGATATAATAAAGGTGAAAGAGTAAAAATAAAGATAAATGATTAAGATACATCAGAAAGAGAGAGAGAGAGAGAGAGAGAGAGAGAGAGAGAGAGAGAGAGCGTCTTGGGATTCTGGTGGTGAGGAAGGAGGGGGGGATGAGAAGAGTACTGATGAGAAGGAGATGGAAATATAAGGTACATGGATAGAAAAATGATAAGGAATTTATAAAGAACAATAAATTATGAATAAAAAAAGGAAGGAAATGAAGATGGAAAACAAGAGAGGATATAGAAAAAGGAATGAAAAATAGGGAAGAATGTAAGAAGGAAGAGGAGAGAGAAGAGAAGAGGGGAGAGGGGGAGGAATGGGGAAGGAAAGATAAGTGAAGACATGGAGAGGGAATGAAGAAATGGAGAGATGAGAGGAAGGGAAGGAACAGAGGTAGGAGAGGGAGGAAAAGGAGAAGGAAGGAAATGGGGGAGGAGAAAAGAAAGGAAGGAAGAAAGTAGTTGAAGGAAGAGGGGGAGGAGAGGGGAAGCGAAAGAAAGGGGAAGAAGAGCGAGGGGGAGGAAATTGGGAGGGAGAGAGGGAGAGGGAGGGAAGAGAGAGAGGAGGGAGGGAAGAAGGAAGAGAGGGGGAGGGAAGAAAGAGGGGGGAGGAGAGGGAAGTTTCACAGTTCAGCAATGTCTCCTGGGTCTTGTGTTAGCCTGAGCTAGTGTGTGTTGTTGTCTCTCCCTCCCTGCCTCACACACCCTGTCTCACACACCCCGCCTCACACTCTCTCTCAAACACCCTGCCTCACACTTTCCCTCTCACACACCCCTCTTCACACACTCTGCTGCCTCAGATACCCAGCCTGCCTCACACACCCTCCCTTACACACCCTGACTCACTCATACGGGCTTCTTTTCCTCCCTACCCCTCCTCATTCCAGCATTCCTTCACACTCATCTCCCTCGCACAGCTGCCTCCTAACATCCTCCATCTCCCCCCCCCCATCTCTCTCTCTCTCTCTCTCTCTCTCTCTCTCTCTCTCTCTCACCCATCACTCTCACACAACCAGCTCCTTAGCACCCTCCATCCCCTCTTTCGCACCTAACTCCCTTCCTAACCCAACTCCAATGAGCCAACTTTGCCCATCGACAGAGTAGGGGAGAGAGATGGAGAGGGAGGAAGAGGAGAGGGGAAATGGAGAGGGAGATAAGTAGATAGATCATCCGAGAGGAAAAGTAAGAGAGAGAGAGAGGGAGTATTGGAAAGCAACAGGAAAGTACGAGATGAAGAGTGAGGAAGAGGAGAGAAAGAGGAAGAAAAATGAAAGGAGGAACAAGACGTCAGCAACAACAGGAGCGAAATTTAAAACGAAAGTAAGAAAAAAAAGAGACAGAAAGTGACAGAAGTTTAACAGGAAGTAGATTTAAGTCCTTAGGGTGGAAAACAGACAGATCTATAGATGAAATAAGAGAGAAAGTAATGGATAAGTGACGGAAAGCAACGGAAAGGAGATGAAAGCGACAGAAAAGTGATCGAAGAGAAATGGGAGCGTAGAAAGAGGTAAGAGTAAATAAATAAGTAACTGTGTATAGGATGGTTAGGGTGATTATACAGATACACACATACATGAATACATACACACATAAATACACACATACATGCACACGTACATACATACAAACATACCGATACATACACGGACGCAGCTACACACAATGATTACATCTCACTTATGCACACACACACACACACACACACACACACACACACACACACACACACACACACACGAAAACCGTATAGAAACCTACACACATACATAATACAAACACATTTATTCACACAGTAACATAAACCACTTATTACACGTCAAACACACAAAAATATACACCCAAGCACGTTCCAACAAATAATATTCTCATGTACATTTAGCATTTGCACACACACACACACACACACACACACACACACACACACACACACACACACACACACACACACACACACACACACACACACACACACACACACACACACACACACACACACACACACACACACACACACACACACACACACACACACACACACACACACACACACACACCGTGATAGTGTTTGTGGTAGTACCGGCTGCGAGAGTTTTGGTTAATAGTGATAATACGGTACTGAAGGCGGTAAATTTGTTGTTGTTACTCGCAGTAGTAGTAGTAGTAGTAGTAGTAGTAGCAATAGTAGTAGTAATAGTAGTAGTAGCAGTAGTAGTAGTAGTAGTAGTAGCAGTAATAGTAGTAGTAGTGGTAGTAGCAGTAGTAGTAGTTGTTATTGTTGTTGTTGTAAATTTGTTGCTAACCTCCTTCTTACGTATCCAAGGTAAGGTCTTTGTATGTGGGTCACTCCAAGTTGGAAAAAAAGAAAGGTAATCGACCATTTCCATTTTCTCTCGCAAGTTTGCCCCATTTCCCTTCGTTGCTGCAGCGGGGTATGCTTCTCCTGCTGCTCCCTTAACATGAAAAAAATAAAATAAAATAAAAAAGATGTTCTGGTGCTTTACTTGCTAGGTTATTATCAGCTTTCTACCCTGTCTTTATTACTTCTTTACCTCGTCTTTGTTGGTGGTTGGTGGTGGTTGTGTGTGTGTATGTGTGTGTGTGTGTGTGTGTGTGTGTGTGTGTGTGTGTGTTGTTAGGCTCTCTTTTTCTCTTCCTAACCTCGTCTTCACTACATCCCTGCCCCACTTTTATCCCAGCATAACTTTTCGTCAAATTTCCAATGTTATAGTAGCCGTGTCTGCTTTCTCTACAAACCTATCACATCAGCAATTGGGATTCTGTGGTTTTTTAACGTGGCTAGCTATACAACGGCAAATATGCAACTCATTTTCCCCTCTACCAAACTTTATCATCACTTCCATCGTTACTACAGGTGTTTATTCTCACCTGGAAAAGGAAATCCGCAAACTCTCTTCACCTTAATTGAATTCCAGGTAAATTTGGCCAATAACCAAGGAGACTCATTCCTATCTCGTAACTTAGGCTGATTGATTTTTACACAATTTAGTATTCAAGGTTTGGTAGTGGTCCTGTTCCGTCAGATGAAAACACACTACTTTTAATACACCACCACTTGCACTACCAACATCCCTGCCAACACCAACAGCTGTTTCCACCACTTCTATGAACCCCCTTTACCTCTACCAACACACGCCATCTCTGTCACCTTCAACCATTTCCACTACTGTCTCTCTTCATCGCCCTCACTACGTCTTTCTGTCCTCAAAACCAGTCATCTCCACTACTAACTCTCCACTTCTCCACCACAGCCACTTGGAGCATTACACTTTTCACCTCCTCCACCACGGAAACATTACACCTCCCCATCACCACCACCAGCAGTAAACCTCTCCACCAAAACCAACAGATGTATCATTTTCATCCCCACCACCACTTTACCCTTCCACCATCACTTATCTATTCTCATCTTTAGCTATCTCCACTACTAGTTCTCTCTCCACCTCTCTCTCCCTCCCCCCACCATCACCATACCTTTCTGTCCTCGCTGCCAGGGATCTCCACCATCACCACCTCCACAACAACAACAACAACAACCACACCTCACCGCACAACTACCGTACCTCTCCACCTCTCTCTCTACCACCACAATAACTCTACACCTCTCTCTTCACCACCACCACACCTCCACCTCACTCTCCGCCACCCTTCTCTACCACCAACAACGCACCTTTCTCTACCACAGTTGACCACACCTGCCTACCTTTCTTTCTACCACACCTCTCAAGCACTACCTTACCTCTCCATCTCTATCCCCACCACCACCACACCTCCACACTGCTCTCCACCACACCTCTCCACCACAGCAGCAGCAACGACCGCAGGAATCCGGTATTTATCGAGTTTCATCCAATCCGCCGGTGGTTGTGCAGATCAAAAACTCCCCTAACAACATTTAAAGACCAAACTGGGAGGGAGATGTCTTCCTTCCTTCCTTCCTTCCTTCCCTCCTTCCTTTCCTACCCTCCTTCGTTGCCTTCACGCCTGCCTTCCTTCTGCTTTCCTTGGTTCCTTTTGCCCCTTCCCGCCTTCCCTTCTTCCTTTCCATCGATCCTTCGTTGCCTTCACGCCTGCCTTCCTTCTGCCTTCCTTGGTTCCTTTTGCTCCTTCCTTCCTTCCTTTTTTCCTTCCTTCCTTCCCTCCCTCCTTCCTTCCTTTCTTCCTTCCTTCCTTCCTTCCTTCCCTCCCTCCTTCCTTTCTTCCTTCCTTCCTTCCCTCCCTCCTCCCTTTCCTTCGATCTTTCGTTGTCTTTACGCCTTCCTTCCTTCCTTCTGCCTTCCTTGGTATCTTTTCCTTCATCCTGTCTTCTTTCCTCTTTCCTTCCCTCGCTCCATTTCTTCGTCCCTTCTTTCTCTCTTTCCTATCTCATTTTTTTTCCTGTCCTTCATTCTCTCCACTCTCCTTCATTCCTTCCTGCTTTGCCTCTTGCCATCTACTCTCCATTTCCTTCTCCCCCCCCCTCATTCTTTCTCCTCTAGTTCTTTCTTTTTCCCTCCTCCTTCTCTCTTCTTTTCACCTTGCTTCCCCTTTTCTCTGTCTCTCTTCACTTCTCTTTCTGTTCTTCCTTTTTACTTCTATCTTTCAGTCATTCTTTCTTTCGCCTTCTCTTCCCTCTTTCTGTCCTCTTTCTATCTTCCATTTCTCCTCTTCTCTTCATTCTTTCTTCTCTACCATTCTTCGTTCTGTATCTCTCTGTTTCCTACCATCCTTCTTTCTATCTTCTCTCTCCTTCTTTCCTTCTGTTTTCCATCCTTCTTCCTTCAGACTTGCCCAGCCTTCTTCCTGAGTTTGTTTCATTCATTTTAGTCCAGTCACACAAAATCAAACTACACACACACACACACACACACACACACACACACACACACACACACACACACAGAACACCTCCCACCCACCCCCATACATAACACCCATCCCCCACAACCTCTCCCCCACCCTAAAAACAAACACCACGTCCCCCATATCACATCTTTCTTTCTTTTTTTTCTTTTTTTCTCCACCACCTCATTAATAACTGAGCCCAACCACCGCCATTGCCCCTCTTGCCCTTTGACCGCCCATGCATTGTCAACAAGGGCATTTTGGCGTGCGTTTTGCCGAGGGCGTGAGTGAGTGTGTAATGCCAACTACGTGCCCAGGCTCAGAGCGGGTTGGTAATGAGCAAATAAGAGGTTGGCACAGGGGGATCTGGGAGGAGTGTTTGTGGCGAAGGTCGGGGTGATTTGGGGTGATTTGCGAGTGTGTGTGTGTGTGTGTGTGTGTGTGTGTGAGAGAGAGAGAGAGAGAGAGAGAGAGAGAGAGAGAGAGAGAGAGAGAGAGAGAGAGTGAGAGAGAGAGATGACAGCCTAACATAGCTATTTATTTTTTTCACTCAGACTTTTGAACTATTTCATTTAACATATACATGATATTACAATAATACACTAGTTTTTTCCAATTCAAATATTCTGTAAGAGCTACAATCCCTGACGTAACAAATATATAATGTTCTGGGAAGGAGCGAGGAGGAAGAAGGAAGGTTTAGGATAGTTACCCATAGCCATCGTTTTCTATAATTGATTTTCTCCATTATTTTTCATACGGTGTGTCTTTGCGTTTTAAATACCTCGCGATTATTAAATTTACCGACTTAAGCTTTGTGTAGTGATAATTAGGCGAGTAGAACTTCAGCACTGTAATCACAATACGTTTAATGTTAAAAGAACAATAAACAAGAGCGAGATTTTTTTCCATTCAATCATACAACTCAAGCAAACAAGTAAACAATCATTTTTAACATCATCGTTGTTTTCTGTGATGCCCTATTTCCTTATTAATGTGATAAATAAAAGACATTTAACCTTCTCAATCTTCTTACAACTCACTCTCAGCTGAATAAAATCGTCGTGCGTCAGCTGTAATGGAAAACGGAAACTGTCCCGAATGTGAGATTCTTAATTGTGACGTAATGTAGCCTACAGTGTTAATATTGTTCTTAAGTGGCTTTTTTGACTTATTATCCGTTGAATTAAATCGTCTAGAAATAAATGGAATAAAATATGAGAGAAAAGCCGACTATGAGAGAGTTAAGCGCATATTCATTCAAATTCCCCATGGTTTGAGATTGCACACACGCGAGAGAGGATGCGGAGAGTTGTCCGAGTTGTTGCCGAGAAGTGTGCGCGCGCGTACCTCGCGTTTTTTGCGTGCGGGGATTTGTGTGCGTGCGAGATAGTTGCGTGCAAGATCGTAATTGGAGTCGAATGCATCTTCTGTACGAAATGGCGGTGAAACTGAAGCTTGTGAAGGCATCTTGAGAAGGTAAGGTAATTACTTGAGGTATGACGTCATTTCCGTTTTCTTCTCGAAGCATCCATGCGATTACATAGAGCTTTAGGGCAATACATACTTTTTAACAGCATCATGAGCTATTTTATACTTTATTTTATTATCATTACAACATTAAGAAGCTATTTAGCTCAAGTTTCCTTTACACCAGAATGAGAGTCCGCATTAGGTGTCGCAGGAATAGGAAAATAGGTTAATGGAGACATATTTATTTCTTGCCAGCCTCCCATGACTTGCTCTGAGCCGAATAAAATCGTGTGACGTCAGCTGGAATAAAATATGAGAGGAAAAGCGACCGTGATTAATTCTAAAGACCATCAGACGTTTAAATATCCCGCGCGTAATCATGCTCATGCATGGGAGAGGATGCGCGGTGGTCAGAGTTGTTTGCGTTGGTGTGGGGTCTGGTTGCGCGTCTTCGTCCGTGTTTTGCGTGTATGTGATTGCGTGTGCATTGCGTCCCTTGTATTTTTTTGCGTGCAGAGATGGCGTGTGCGTGCGTGGTGGTTGTGTACATCAGTGTGATCGGCGTTGAGTGGCGTAGTTGACTTGCGATATGATGACAAGGTAAGGGACCTAACGAGTGATATTGTATTTTTCTTTTTAAACCTCACCTCTGATTTTTTTTTTTTTTTTTGCTTCATCATGGTAAGAGGTTTTTGTGTGTCAAGATTAGTACAGTAAATAATATTCGTAAAAAGCTAGAATGTCGTAAATATATCGGTAATTAACAAATGAATACTTGAAAATGATTTGTGATAATAGACAATGGTAGATGAAGTTAATATCAGGTAACTGCTTAGGTGTAGGAAACCACTTGTTGATGCAAAGTGATTCATGTTACCAATTACTCTCTTTAGGCGTTTTGTATTTGTCTGGGTTAAGGATTTGCTTTGTAACTTCACGACCTCACTTTCAAACCACTGCCTCCCCCCCACACTCCTCCCCCTCCTCCCTCCCATACCCCTACTTATTAGACACTTCCATCGTCATACCTCCTCCCCTCCACACTCCCCATACCCCCCCACCCCTGCGTCCCCCATACCCTTCCCCCCACTCTTCTCTCCCTCATACCTCCCGAAATTTAACCTGTCCAGAGAGAGAGAGAGAGAGAGAGAGAGAGAGAGAGAGAGTATAATATGCCTGGTATCTCGTAACATCCCTCTTATATTTAAGTTACGACCTTTGATTTTTTTATTTTTTCAGAAGAACAGGGAAAAGAAAAATGAATTCAGTAAAAAAAAAAAAAAAAAAAAAAAAAACTTCCAAACACCAGATTATCGGTGTCCTAAAAAAGAAAAAAAAAACTAATCATTCAGTAGTCTCAGAAGTTTTAAAGTTATTCGAGTAACGACCAAAACAAGAGCACACGACCAGACACCAAAACCCTTATTCTCGTGGGGCAAGGAGGCTTTAAGCACCTCTCCCTTAGCGATTTATTTTTGGATGTGGCTGGTTAATATCTCTGTACGTTGTTTATGCAGAGTATGGTGATGTTAGAAAGATTTGTGTAACAAAAAATCGGACAGTAAGGGTTTGATAAGCAAAATCAGTCGCTCAGGAAAAGGTTTTAGGGAGCTTCTTTAACCTACAAGAGAACTAGCCTATGTCAGTACAGGTATGCTCTGTTAAGCCTCGCATTCTGTTACGGTTCAGAGCGAGATTGATTCGAGCAGGCCATTTACCCGGTTTGTTAAGTGATTCGTTCGTTTCACATGAGTTACAGAGACACGCAAATAATATGGATTTATATATAAGAGGCAAATTTTTGGAAATGGCACTTTTTTTCAATATTGGCGACCCTCTGACTTTAGTTTTTTTTTTTTCCGGATACCAGGGGATTTTCTTGACGTTAGGAAACCAACTTAATAATAAAAAGTGTTCTGAAGCACTTTTTGTAGCTCCTTCAATTCGAAAAGTTACTTGGAGGTGAATTACGGTCCTGTGGTCGTTATGTTTTCATCTGAGGGGACTGGGTCAGACACCTTGAATAGCTAGTAAGTCGTAGTTGAGTACAGTTTGATGAGCCTTAATTATGAGGAAGAAAAACCTTGATGGCTAATGAAAATAATTTGGAAATAAGTCACTTAGTCTGGGGAGATGAAAAACTGGAAAATGAGTCACAACGGAGATGTAGGCTTATAACAGGGAAGTGAGGGACAGAGAGACTCCAGGAAAATGGAAGATTGGGAAGTGAGTCACTCTAGGGAGATGAATAATTGGGAAATGAGTCACGATGGAGATGAATCTGGTAAAGGAGTCACTTTAGGGGGAAGAGTAGCTGGGAAATGAGTCACAATGGAAATGAAAAACAGGGAAATACATTAGCAAGATGTGAAAAACAGGGAAATAAATTAGCAGGATATATAACTGTGAATTATTTGTCGTAATGAGATCAGTACAATAATCCCTTCAGTCCGACGACGTAGTACTTTATTCCAGTTAACTATGGACGATAAAAGTCACCTTAGATAAGCTTTTCCAACTTAAGGAATTGGATAGCTTATACCTGTATTAATCCCTTTCATTGCTATAGTTAATTCACCTTAACTTGGCCCGGATTTTCTTCCATTTATATCTCATTTCACGTAGCACAGGGGAAGAATATGCTACGGGGCCACACCATTTCCATAGCACTTCTTCGTGACTAAGCACAATCTAGTGTTCCTCTGTTGTTAGAACCCAGTGCTAGTTAGACAGATGACAGTTTTAGGCCGTTAGAATAAAAGTACCGTAGTGTAGGGATTTTCTTTAAGCTGAAATAGAGAATCTTGTGCTTTCCGGTTAAAGATGAGATGTTAATCGGAAAGTCATTATATGGAATGCAGTTACCTTTGAAAGACATAAATCCATCCTCATTCACCTCTGTGCTCTCTCTCTCTCTCTCTCTCTCTCTCTCTCTCAGTGTTTTGTCCTTTTTCTCTTGTTATCTCCCCCATTCTGTTCTCCAGCTATATCTTTCCTCAACATTTCTGTGTTGGTTCCATATTTAGCTCAGCGCGCGCGCGCGCGCACACACACACACACACACACACACACACACACACACACACACACACACACACACACACACACACACACACACACACACACACACACACGACAAAAACCAAGCATCCTACCAGCTCGGGCAGTTTTGACCGCCCCATCTTTACCCAAACACCACCCGGGCAGCAGCAACGGGACGCAACATGGCGGCCGCGCATTCGAGTCTGCACCCAAAGATTCCTATCGCCACTCTGTCATGTAGGTATTTTTGGAAGCCCG